>NW_028318316.1:1075368-1228992 GCF_062004578.1 Staurois parvus
GCCCGTAATCTGCCAGCACCCTATGACAAAATGGACAGCACCAGCAGTGTGAGGAGACCTGAAAGTGGCACATGGCAGAGTGTGGCGATGGAGACAGCAGCAATGGGAGGCCGTACAGGGACCCATGAGACACTGTGGACCTGGCAGCAGCATGAGGAGGCGGTACGGGGGCCCATGGCAGATTACAGGCCTGGCAGCAGCAATGGGAGGCCCGTAATCTGCCAGCACCCTATGACAAAATGGACAGCACCAGCAGTGTGAGGAGACCTGAAAGTGGCACATGGCAGAGTGTGGCGATGGAGACAGCAGCAATGGGAGGCCGTACAGGGACCCATGACAGATTACGGGCCTGGCAGCAGCATGAGGAGGCGGTACAGGGGCCCATGGCAGATTACGGGCCTGGCAGCAGCAATGGGAGGCCCGTAATCTGCCAGCACCCTATGACAAAATGGACAGCACCAGCAGTGTGAGGAGACCTGAAAGTGGCACATGGCAGAGTGTGGCGATGGAGACAGCAGCAATGGGAGGCCGTACAGGGACCCATGAGACACTGTGGACCTAGCAGCAGCATGAGGAGGCGGTACAGGGGCCCATGGCAGATTACAGGCCTGGCAGCAGCAATGGGAGGCCCGTAATCTGCCAGCACCCTATGACAAAATGGACAGCACCAGCAGTGTGAGGAGACCTGAAAGTGGCACATGGCAGAGTGTGGCGATGGAGACAGCAGCAATGGGAGGCCGTACAGGGACCCATGACAGAATACGGGCCTGGCAGCAGCATGAGGAGGCGGTACAGGGGCCCATGGCAGATTACGGGCCTGGCAGCAGCAATGGGAGGCCCGTAATCTGCCAGCACCCTATGACAAAATGGAACACACCAGCAGTGTGAGGAGACCTGAAAGTGGCACATGGCAGAGTGTGGCGATGGAGACAGCAGCAATGGGAGGCCGTACAGGGACCCATGAGAGACTCTGGACCTGGCAGCAGCATGAGGAGGCGGTACGGGGGCCCATGGCAGATTACGGGCCTGGCAGCAGCAATGGGAGGCCCGTAATCAGCCAGCACCCTATGACAAAATGGACAGCACCAGCAGTGTGAGGAGACCTGAAAATGGCACATGGCAGAGTGTGGCGATGGAGACAGCAGCAATGGGAGGCCGTACAGGGACCCATGAGACACTGTGGACCTGGCAGCAGCATGAGGAGGCGGTACAGGGGCCCATGGCAGATTACAGGCCTGGCAGCAGCAATGGGAGGCCCGTAATCTGCCAGCACCCTATGACAAAATGGACAGCACCAGCAGTGTGAGGAGACCTGAAAGTGGCACATGGCAGAGTGTGGCGATAGAGACAGCAGCAATGGGAGGCCGTACAGGGACCCATGACAGATTACGGGCCTGGCAGCAGCATGAGGAGGCGGTACAGGGGCCCATGGCAGATTACGGGCCTGGCAGCAGCAATGGGAGGCCCGTAATCTGCCAGCACCCTATGACAAAATGGAACACACCAGCAGTGTGAGGAGACCTGAAAGTGGCACATGGCAGAGTGTGGCGATGGAGACAGCAGCAATGGGAGGCCGTACAGGGACCCATGAGAGACTCTGGACCTGGCAGCAGCATGAGGAGGCGGTACGGGGGCCCATGGCAGATTACGGGCCTGGCAGCAGCAATGGGAGGCCCGTAATCTGCCAGCACCCTATGACAAAATGGACAGCACCAGCAGTGTGAGGAGACCTGAAAGTGGCACATGGCAGAGTGTGGCGATGGAGAAAGCAGCAATGGGAGGCCGTACAGGGACCCATGAGACACTGTGGACCTGGCAGCAGCATGAGGAGGCGGTACAGGGGCCCATGGCAGATTACAGGCCTGGCAGCAGCAATGGGAGGCCCGTAATCTGCCAGCACCCTATGACAAAATGGACAGCACCAGCAGTGTGAGGAGACCTGAAAGTGGCACATGGCAGAGTGTGGCGATGGAGACAGCAGCAATGGGAGGCCGTACAGGGACACATGACAGATTACGGGCCTGGCAGCAGCATGAGGAGGCGGTACAGGGGCCCATGGCAGATTACGGGCCTGGCAGCAGCAATGGGAGGCCCGTAATCTGCCAGCACCCTATGACAAAATGGAACACACCAGCAGTGTGAGGAGACCTGAAAGTGGCACATGGCAGAGTGTGGCGATGGAGACAGCAGCAATGGGAGGCCGTACAGGGACCCATGAGAGACTCTGGACCTGGCAGCAGCATGAGGAGGTGGTACAGGGGCCCATGGCAGATTACGGGCCTGGCAGCAACAATGGGAGGCCCTTAATCTGCCAGCACCCTATGACAAAATGGACAGCACCAGCAGTGTGAAGAGACCTGAAAGTGGCACATGGCAGAGTGTGGCGATGGAGACAGCAGCAATGGGAGGCCGTACAGGGACCCATGAGACACTGTGGACCTGGCAGCAGCATGAGGAGGCGGTACAGGGGCCCATGGCAGATTACAGGCCTGGCAGCAGCAATGGGAGGCCCGTAATCTGCCAGCACCCTATGACAAAATGGAACACACCAGCAGTGTGAGGAGACCTGAAAGTGGCACATGGCAGAGTGTGGCGATGGAGACAGCAGCACAGGGAGGCCGTAAAGGGACCCATGAGAGACTCTGGACCTGGCAGCAGCATGAGGAGGCGGTACGGGGGCCCATGGCAGATTACGGGCCTGGCAGCAGCAATGGGAGGCCCGTAATCTGCCAGCACCCTATGACAAAATGGACAGCACCAGCAGTGTGAGGAGACCTGAAAGTGGCACATGGTAGAGTGTGGCGATGGAGACAGCAGCAATGGGAGGCCGTACAGGGACCCATGACAGATTACGGGCCTGGCAGCAGCATGAGGAGGCGGTACAGGGGCCCATGGCAGATTACAGGCCTGGCAGCAGCAATGGGAGGCCCGTAATCTGCCAGCACCCTATGACAAAATGGACAGCACCAGCAGTGTGAGGAGACCTGAAAGTGGCACATGGCAGAGTGTGGCGATGGAGACAGCAGCAATGGGAGGCCTTACAGGGACCCATGAGACACTGTGGACCTGGCAGCAGCATGAGGAGGCGGTACGGGGGCCCATGGCAGATTACGGGCCTGGCAGCAGCAATGGGAGGCCCATAATCTGCCAGCACCCTATGACAAAATGGAACACACCAGCAGTGTGAGGAGACCTGAAAGTGGCACATGGCAGAGTGTGGCAATGGAGACAGCAGCAATGGGAGGCCGTACAGGGACCCATGAGACGCTGTGGACCTGGCAGCAGCATGAGGAGGCGGTACGGGGGCCCATGGCAGATTACGGGCCTGGCAGCAGCAATGGGAGGCCCGTAATCTGCCAGCACCCTATGACAAAATGGAACACACCAGCAGTGTGAGGAGACCTGAAAGTGGCACATGGCAGAGTGTGGCGATGGAGACAGCAGCAATGGGAGGCCGTACAGGGACCCATGAGACACTGTGGACCTGGCAGCAGCATGAGGAGGCGGTACGGGGGCCCATGGCAGATTACGGGCCTGGCAGCAGCAATGGGAGGCCCGTAATCTGCCAGCACCCTATGACAAAATGGAACACACCAGCAGTGTGAGGAGACCTGAAAGTGGCACATGGCAGAGTGTGGCGATGGAGACAGCAGCAATGGGAGGCCGTACAGGGACCCATGACAGATTACGGGCCTGGCAGCAGCATGAGGAGGCGGTACAGGGGCCCATGGCAGATTACGGGCCTGGCAGCAGCAATGGGAGGCCCGTAATCTGCCAGCACCCTATGAAAAAATGGAACACACCAGCAGTGTGAGGAGACCTAAAAGTGGCACATGGCAGAGTGTGGCGATGGAGACAGCAGCAATGGGAGGCCGTACAGGGACCCATGAGAGACTCTGGACCTGGCAGCAGCATGAGGAGGCGGTACGGGGGCCCATGGCAGATTACGGGCCTGGCAGCAGCAATGGGAGGCCCGTAATCTGCCAGCACCCTATGACAAAATGGACAGCACCAGCAGTGTGAGGAGACCTGAAAGTGGCACATGGCAGAGTGTGGCGATGGAGACAGCAGCAATGGGAGGCCGTACAGGGACCCATGAGAGACTCTGGACCTGGCAGCAGCATGAGGAGGCGGTACGGGGGCCCATGGCAGATTACAGGCCTGGCAGCAGCAATGGGAGGCCCGTAATCTGCCAGCACCCTATGACAAAATGGACAGCACCAGCAGTGTGAGGGGACCTGAAAGTGGCACATGGCAGAGTGTGGCGATGGAGACAGCAGCAATGGGAGGCCGTACAGGGACCCATGAGACACTGTGGACCTGGCAGCAGCATGAGGAGGCGGTACAGGGGCCCATGGCAGATTACAGGCCTGGCAGCAGCAATGGGAGGCCCGTAATCTGCCAGCACCCTATGACAAAATGGACAGCACCAGCAGTGTGAGGAGACCTGAAAGTGGCACATGGCAGAGTGTGGCGATGGAGACAGCAGCAATGGGAGGCCGTACAGGGACCCATGAGACACTGTGGACCTGGCAGCAGCATGAGGAGGCGGTACAGGGGCCCATGGCAGATTACAGGCCTGGCAGCAGCAATGGGAGGCTCATAATCTGCCAGCACCCTATGACAAAATGGACAGCACCAGCAGTGTGAGGAGACCTGAAAGTGGCACATGGCAGAGTGTGGCGATGGAGACAGCAGCAATGGGAGGCCGTACAGGGACCCATGACAGATTACGGGCCTGGCAGCAGCATGAGGAGGCGGTACAGGGGCCCATGGCAGATTATGGGCCTGGCAGCAGCAATGGGAGGCCCGTAATCTGCCAGCACCCTATGACAAAATGGAACACACCAGCAGTGTGAGGAGACCTGAAAGTGGCACATGGCAGAGTGTGGCGATGGAGACAGCAGCAAGGGGAGGCCGTACAGGGACCCATGAGAGACTCTGGACCTGGCAGCAGCATGAGGAGGCGATACGGGGGCCCATGGCAGATTACGGGCCTGGCAGCAGCAATGGGATGCCCATAATCTGCCAGCACCCTATGACAAAATGGACAGCACCAGCAGTGTGAGGAGACCTGAAAGTGGCACATGGCAGAGTGTGGCGATGGAGACAGCAGCAATGGGAGGCCGTACAGGGACCCATGAGACACTGTGGACCTTGCAGCAGCATGAGGAGGCGGTACAGGGGCCCATGGCAGATTACAGGCCTGGCAGCAGCAATGGGAGGCCCGTAATCTGCCAGCACCCTATGACAAAATGGACAGCACCAGCAGTGTGAGGAGACCTGAAAGTGGCACATGGCAGAGTGTGGCGATGGAGACAGCAGCAATGGGAGGCTGTACAGGGACACATGACAGATTACGGGCCTGGCAGCAGCATGAGGAGGCGGTACAGGGGCCCATGGCAGATTACGGGCCTGGCAGCAGCAATGGGAGGCCCGTAATCTGCCAGCACCCTATGACAAAATGGAACACACCAGCAGTGTAAGGAGACCTGAAAGTGGCACATGGCAGAGTGTGGCGATAGAGACAGCAGCAATGGGAGGCCGTACAGGGACCCATGAGAGACTCTGGACCTGGCAGCAGCATGAGGAGGCGGTACGGGGGCCCATGGCAGATTATGGGCCTGGCAGCAGCAATGGGAGGCCCGTAATCTGCCAGCACCCTATGACAAAATGGACAGCACCAGCAGTGTGAGGAGACCTGAAAGTGGCACATGGCAGAGTGTGGCGATGGAGACAGCAGCAATGGGAGGCCGTACAGGGACCCATGAGACACTGTGGACCTGGCAGCAGCATGAGGAGGTGGTACAGGGGCCCATGGCAGATTACAGGCCTGGCAGCAGCAATGGGAGGCCCGTAATCTGCCAGCACCCTATGACAAAATGGACAGCACCAGCAGTGTGAGGAGACCTGAAAGTGGCACATGGCAGAGTGTGGCGATGGAGACAGCAGCAATGGGAGGCCGTACAGGGACACATGACAGATTACGGGCCTGGCAGCAGCATGAGGAGGCGGTACAGGGGCCCATGGCAGATTACGGGCCTGGCAGCAGCAATGGGAGGCCCGTAATCTGCCAGCACCCTATGACAAAATGGAACACACCAGCAGTGTGAGGAGACCTGAAAGTGGCACATGGCAGAGTGTGGCGATGGAGACAGCAGCAATGGGAGGCCGTACAGGGACCCATGAGAGACTCTGGACCTGGCAGCAGCATGAGGAGGCGGTACGGGGGCCCATGGCAGATTACGGGCCTGGCAGCAGCAATGGGAGGCCCGTAATCTGCCAGCACCCTATGACAAAATGGACAGCACCAGCAGTGTGAGGAGACCTGAAAGTGGCACATGGCAGAGTGTGGCGATGGAGACAGCAGCAATGGGAGGCCGTACAGGGACCCATGAGACACTGTGGACCTGGCAGCAACATGAGGAGGCGGTACAGGGGCCCATGGCAGATTACAGGCCTGGCAGCAGCAATGGGAGGCCCGTAATCTGCCAGCACCCTATGACAAAATGGACAGCACCAGCAGTGTGAGGAGACCTGAAAGTGGCACATGGCAGAGTGTGGAGATGGAGACAGCAGCAATGGGAGGCCGTACAGGGACCCATGACAGATTACAGGCCTGGCAGCAGCATGAGGAGGCGGTACAGGGGCCCATGGCAGATTACGGGCCTGGCAGCAGCAATGGGAGGCCCGTAATCTGCCAGCACCCTATGACAAAATGAAACACACCAGCAGTGTGAGGAGACCTGAAAGTGGCACATGGCAGAGTGTGGCGATGGAGACAGCAGCAATGGGAGGCCGTACAGGGACCCATGAGAGACTCTGGACCTGGCAGCAGCATGAGGAGGCGGTACGGGGGCCCATGGCAGATTACGGGCCTGGCAGCAACAATGGGAGGCCCTTAATCTGCCAGCACCCTATGACAAAATGGACAGCACCAGCAGTGTGAAGAGACTTGAAAGTGGCACATGGCAGAGTGTGGCGATGGAGACAGCAGCAATGGGAGGCCGTACAGGGACCCATGAGACACTGTGGACCTGGCAGCAGCATGAGGAGGCGGTACAGGGGCCCATGGCAGATTACAGGCCTGGCAGCAGCAATGGGAGGCCCGTAATCTGCCAGCACCCTATGACAAAATGGAACACACCAGCAGTGTGAGGAGACCTGAAAGTGGCACATGGCAGAGTGTGGCGATGGAGACAGCAGCACAGGGAGGCCGTAAAGGGACCCATGAGAGACTCTGGACGTGGCAGCAGCATGAGGAGGCGGTACGGGGGCCCATGGCAGATTACGGGCCTGGCAGCAGCAATGGGAGGCCCGTAATCTGCCAGCACCCTATGACAAAATGGACAGCACCAGCAGTGTGAGGAGACCTGAAAGTGGCACATGGTAGAGTGTGGCGATGGAGACAGCAGCAATGGGAGGCCGTACAGGGACCCATGACAGATTACGGGCCTGGCAGCAGCATGAGGAGGCGGTACAGGGGCCCATGGCAGATTACAGGCCTGGCAGCAGCAATGGGAGGCCCGTAATCTGCCAGCACCCTATGACAAAATGGACAGCACCAGCAGTGTGAGGAGACCTGAAAGTGGCACATGGCAGAGTGTGGCGATGGAGACAGCAGCAATGGGAGGCCTTACAGGGACCCATGAGACACTGTGGACCTGGCAGCAGCATGAGGAGGCGGTACGGGGGCCCATGGCAGATTACGGGCCTGGCAGCAGCAATGGGAGGCCCATAATCTGCCAGCACCCTATGACAAAATGGAACACACCAGCAGTGTGAGGAGACCTGAAAGTGGCACATGGCAGAGTGTGGCGATGGAGACAGCAGCAATGGGAGGCCGTACAGGGACCCATGAGACGCTGTGGACCTGGCAGCAGCATGAGGAGGCGGTACGGGGGCCCATGGCAGATTACGGGCCTGGCAGCAGCAATGGGAGGCCCGTAATCTGCCAGCACCCTATGACAAAATGGAACACACCAGCAGTGTGAGGAGACCTGAAAGTGGCACATGGCAGAGTGTGGCGATGGAGACAGCAGCAATGGGAGGCCGTACAGGGACCCATGAGACACTGTGGACCTGGCAGCAGCATGAGGAGGCGGTACGGGGGCCCATGGCAGATTACGGGCCTGGCAGCAGCAATGGGAGGCCCGTAATCTGCCAGCACCCTATGACAAAATGGAACACACCAGCAGTGTGAGGAGACCTGAAAGTGGCACATGGCAGAGTGTGGCGATGGAGACAGCAGCAATGGGAGGCCGTACAGGGACCCATGACAGATTACGGGCCTGGCAGCAGCATGAGGAGGCGGTACAGGGGCCCATGGCAGATTACGGGCCTGGCAGCAGCAATGGGAGGCCCGTAATCTGCCAGCACCCTATGACAAAATGGAACACACCAGCAGTGTGAGGAGACCTAAAAGTGGCACATGGCAGAGTGTGGCGATGGAGACAGCAGCAATGGGAGGCCGTACAGGGACCCATGAGAGACTCTGGACCTGGCAGCAGCATGAGGAGGCGGTACGGGGGCCCATGGCAGATTATGGGCCTGGCAGCAGCAATGGGAGGCCCGTAATCTGCCAGCACCCTATGACAAAATGGACAGCACCAGCAGTGTGAGGAGACCTGAAAGTGGCACATGGCAGAGTGTGGCGATGGAGACAGCAGCAATGGGAGGCCGTACAGGGACCCATGAGACACTGTGGACCTGGCAGCAGCATGAGGAGGTGGTACAGGGGCCCATGGCAGATTACAGGCCTGGCAGCAGCAATGGGAGGCCCGTAATCTGCCAGCACCCTATGACAAAATGGACAGCACCAGCAGTGTGAGGAGACCTGAAAGTGGCACATGGCAGAGTGTGGCGATGGAGACAGCAGCAATGGGAGGCCGTACAGGGACACATGACAGATTACGGGCCTGGCAGCAGCATGAGGAGGCGGTACAGGGGCCCATGGCAGATTACGGGCCTGGCAGCAGCAATGGGAGGCCCGTAATCTGCCAGCACCCTATGACAAAATGGAACACACCAGCAGTGTGAGGAGACCTGAAAGTGGCACATGGCAGAGTGTGGCGATGGAGACAGCAGCAATGGGAGGCCGTACAGGGACCCATGAGAGACTCTGGACCTGGCAGCAGCATGAGGAGGCGGTACGGGGGCCCATGGCAGATTACGGGCCTGGCAGCAGCAATGGGAGGCCCGTAATCTGCCAGCACCCTATGACAAAATGGACAGCACCAGCAGTGTGAGGAGACCTGAAAGTGGCACATGGCAGAGTGTGGCGATGGAGACAGCAGCAATGGGAGGCCGTACAGGGACCCATGAGACACTGTGGACCTGGCAGCAACATGAGGAGGCGGTACAGGGGCCCATGGCAGATTACAGGCCTGGCAGCAGCAATGGGAGGCCCGTAATCTGCCAGCACCCTATGACAAAATGGACAGCACCAGCAGTGTGAGGAGACCTGAAAGTGGCACATGGCAGAGTGTGGAGATGGAGACAGCAGCAATGGGAGGCCGTACAGGGACCCATGACAGATTACAGGCCTGGCAGCAGCATGAGGAGGCGGTACAGGGGCCCATGGCAGATTACGGGCCTGGCAGCAGCAATGGGAGGCCCGTAATCTGCCAGCACCCTATGACAAAATGAAACACACCAGCAGTGTGAGGAGACCTGAAAGTGGCACATGGCAGAGTGTGGCGATGGAGACAGCAGCAATGGGAGGCCGTACAGGGACCCATGAGAGACTCTGGACCTGGCAGCAGCATGAGGAGGCGGTACGGGGGCCCATGGCAGATTACGGGCCTGGCAGCAACAATGGGAGGCCCTTAATCTGCCAGCACCCTATGACAAAATGGACAGCACCAGCAGTGTGAAGAGACTTGAAAGTGGCACATGGCAGAGTGTGGCGATGGAGACAGCAGCAATGGGAGGCCGTACAGGGACCCATGAGACACTGTGGACCTGGCAGCAGCATGAGGAGGCGGTACAGGGGCCCATGGCAGATTACAGGCCTGGCAGCAGCAATGGGAGGCCCGTAATCTGCCAGCACCCTATGACAAAATGGAACACACCAGCAGTGTGAGGAGACCTGAAAGTGGCACATGGCAGAGTGTGGCGATGGAGACAGCAGCACAGGGAGGCCGTAAAGGGACCCATGAGAGACTCTGGACGTGGCAGCAGCATGAGGAGGCGGTACGGGGGCCCATGGCAGATTACGGGCCTGGCAGCAGCAATGGGAGGCCCGTAATCTGCCAGCACCCTATGACAAAATGGACAGCACCAGCAGTGTGAGGAGACCTGAAAGTGGCACATGGTAGAGTGTGGCGATGGAGACAGCAGCAATGGGAGGCCGTACAGGGACCCATGACAGATTACGGGCCTGGCAGCAGCATGAGGAGGCGGTACAGGGGCCCATGGCAGATTACAGGCCTGGCAGCAGCAATGGGAGGCCCGTAATCTGCCAGCACCCTATGACAAAATGGACAGCACCAGCAGTGTGAGGAGACCTGAAAGTGGCACATGGCAGAGTGTGGCGATGGAGACAGCAGCAATGGGAGGCCTTACAGGGACCCATGAGACACTGTGGACCTGGCAGCAGCATGAGGAGGCGGTACGGGGGCCCATGGCAGATTACGGGCCTGGCAGCAGCAATGGGAGGCCCATAATCTGCCAGCACCCTATGACAAAATGGAACACACCAGCAGTGTGAGGAGACCTGAAAGTGGCACATGGCAGAGTGTGGCGATGGAGACAGCAGCAATGGGAGGCCGTACAGGGACCCATGAGACGCTGTGGACCTGGCAGCAGCATGAGGAGGCGGTACGGGGGCCCATGGCAGATTACGGGCCTGGCAGCAGCAATGGGAGGCCCGTAATCTGCCAGCACCCTATGACAAAATGGAACACACCAGCAGTGTGAGGAGACCTGAAAGTGGCACATGGCAGAGTGTGGCGATGGAGACAGCAGCAATGGGAGGCCGTACAGGGACCCTTGAGACACTGTGGACCTGGCAGCAGCATGAGGAGGCGGTACGGGGGCCCATGGCAGATTACGGGCCTGGCAGCAGCAATGGGAGGCCCGTAATCTGCCAGCACCCTATGACAAAATGGAACACACCAGCAGTGTGAGGAGACCTGAAAGTGGCACATGGCAGAGTGTGGCGATGAAGACAGCAGCAATGGGAGGCCGTACAGGGACCCATGACAGATTACGGGCCTGGCAGCAGCATGAGGAGGCGGTACAGGGGCCCATGGCAGATTACGGGCCTGGCAGCAGCAATGGGAGGCCCGTAATCTGCCAGCACCCTATGACAAAATGGAACACACCAGCAGTGTGAGGAGACCTAAAAGTGGCACATGGCAGAGTGTGGCGATGGAGACAGCAGCAATGGGAGGCCGTACAGGGACCCATGAGAGACTCTGGACCTGGCAGCAGCATGAGGAGGCGGTACGGGGGCCCATGGCAGATTACGGGCCTGGCAGCAGCAATGGGAGGCCCGTAATCTGCCAGCACCCTATGACAAAATGGACAGCACCAGCAGTGTGAGGAGACCTGAAAGTGGCACATGGCAGAGTGTGGCGATGGAGACAGCAGCAATGGGAGGCCGTACAGGGACCCATGAGAGACTCTGGACCTGGCAGCAGCATGAGGAGGCGGTACGGGGGCCCATGGCAGATTACAGGCCTGGCAGCAGCAATGGGAGGCCCGTAATCTGCCAGCACCCTATGACAAAATGGACAGCACCAGCAGTGTGAGGGGACCTGAAAGTGGCACATGACAGAGTGTGGCGATGGAGACAGCAGCAATGGGAGGCCGTACAGGGACCCATGAGACACTGTGGACCTGGCAGCAGCATGAGGAGGCGGTACAGGGGCCCATGGCAGATTACAGGCCTGGCAGCAGCAATGGGAGGCCCGTAATCTGCCAGCACCCTATGACAAAATGGACAGCACCAGCAGTGTGAGGAGACCTGAAAGTGGCACATGGCAGAGTGTGGCGATGGAGACAGCAGCAATGGGAGGCCGTACAGGGACCCATGAGACACTGTGGACCTGGCAGCAGCATGAGGAGGCGGTACAGGGGCCCATGGCAGATTACAGGCCTGGCAGCAGCAATGGGAGGCTCGTAATCTGCCAGCACCCTATGACAAAATGGACAGCACCAGCACTGTGAGGAGACCTGAAAGTGGCACATGGCAGAGTGTGGCGATGGAGACAGCAGCAATGGGAGGCCGTACAGGGACCCATGACAGATTACGGGCCTGGCAGCAGCATGAGGAGGCGGTACAGGGGCCCATGGCAGATTACGGGCCTGGCAGCAGCAATGGGAGGCCCGTAATCTGCCAGCACCCTATGACAAAATGGAACACACCAGCAGTGTGAGGAGACCTGAAAGTGGCACATGGCAGAGTGTGGCGATGGAGACAGCAGCAATGGGAGGCCGTACAGGGACCCATGAGAGACTCTGGACCTGGCAGCAGCATGAGGAGGCGATACAGGGGCCCATGGCAGATTACGGGCCTGGCAGCAGCAATGGGATGCCCATAATCTGCCAGCACCCTATGACAAAATGGACAGCACCAGCAGTGTGAGGAGACCTGAAAGTGGCACATGGCAGAGTGTGGCGATGGAGACAGCAGCAATGGGAGGCCGTACAGGGACCCATGAGACACTGTGGACCTGGCAGCAGCATGAGGAGGCGGTACAGGGGCCCATGGCAGATTACAGGCCTGGCAGCAGCAATGGGAGGCCCGTAATCTGCCAGCACCCTATGACAAAATGGACAGCACCAGCAGTGTGAGGAGACCTGAAAGTGGCACATGGCAGAGTGTGGCGATGGAGACAGCAGCAATGGGAGGCCGTACAGGGACACATGACAGATTACGGGCCTGGCAGCAGCATGAGGAGGCGGTACAGGGGCCCATGGCAGATTACGGGCTTGGCAGCAGCAATGGGAGGCCCGTAATCTGCCAGCACCCTATGACAAAATGGAACACACCAGCAGTGTAAGGAGACCTGAAAGTGGCACATGGCAGAGTGTGGCGATAGAGACAGCAGCAATGGGAGGCCGTACAGGGACCCATGAGAGACTCTGGACCTGGTAGCAGCATGAGGAGGCGGTACGGGGGCCCATGGCAGATTACGGGCCTGGCAGCAGCAATGGGAGGCCCGTAATCTGCCAGCACCCTATGACAAAATGGACAGCACCAGCAGTGTGAGGAGACCTGAAAGTGGCACATGGCAGAGTGTGGCGATGGAGACAGCAGCAATGGGAGGCCGTACAGGGACCCATGAGACACTGTGGACCTGGCAGCAGCATGAGGAGGCGGTACAGGGGCCCATGGCAGCAGCAATGGGAGGCCCGTAATCTGCCAGCACCCAATGACAAAATGGACAGCACCAGCAGTGTGAGGAGACCTGAAAGTGGCACATGGCAGAGTGTGGCGATGGAGACAGCAGCAATGGGAGGCCGTACAGGGACCCATGACAGATTACGGGCCTGGCAGCAGCATGAGGAGGCGGTACAGGGGCCCATGGCAGATTACGGGCCTGGCAGCAGCAATGGGAGGCCCGTAATCTGCCAGCACCCTATGACAAAATGAAACACACCAGCAGTGTGAGGAGACCTGAAAGTGGCACATGGCAGAGTGTGGCGATGGAGACAGCAGCAATGGGAGGCCGTACAGGGACCCATGAGAGACTCTGGACCTGGCAGCAGCATGAGGAGGTGGTACGGGGGCCCATGGCAGATTACAGGCCTGGCAGCAACAATGGGAGGCCCGTAATCTGCCAGCACCCTATGACAAAATGGACAGCACCAGCAGTGTGAGGAGACCTGAAAGTGGCACATGGCAGAGTGTGGCGATGGAGACAGCAGCAATGGGAGGCCGTACAGGGACCCATGAGACACTGTGGACCTGACAGCAGCATGAGGAGGCGGTACAGGGGCCCATGGCAGATTACAGGCCTGGCAGCAGCAATGGGAGGCCCGTAATCTGCCAGCACCCTATGACAAAATGGAACACACCAGCAGTGTGAGGAGACCTGAAAGTGGCACATGGCAGAGTGTGGCGATGGAGACAGCAGCAATGGGAGGCCGTACAGGGACCCATGACAGATTACGCGCCTGGCAGCAGCATGAGGAGGCAGTACAGGGGCCCATGGCAGATTACGGGCCTGGCAGCAGCAATGGGAGGCCCGTAATCCGCCAGCACCCTATGACAAAATGGACAGCACCAGCAGTGTGAGGAGACCTGAAAGTGGCACATGGCAGAGTGTGGCGATGGAGACAGCAGCAATGGGAGGCCGTACAGGGACCCATGACACACTCTGGACCTGGCAGCAGCATGAGGAGGCGGTACAGGGGCCCATGGCAGATTACAGGCCTGGCAGCAGCAATGGGAGGCCCGTAATCTGCCAGCACCCTATGACAAAATGGAACACACCAGCAGTGTGAGGAGACCTGAAAGTGGCACATGGCAGAGTGTGGCGATGGAGACAGCAGCAATGGGAGGCCGTACAGGGACCCATGACAGATTACGGGCCTGGCAGCAGCATGAGGAGGCGGTACAGGGGCCCATGGCAGATTACGGGCCTGGCAGCAGCAATGGGAGGCCCGTAATCTGCCAGCACCCTATGACAAAATGGAACCCACCAGCAGTGTGAGGAGACCTGAAAGTGGCACATGTTTGGGGCATGATTAATGGCGGATTTAGTCAGTTGTGTCAGGAACTGGTGGTTTGAAATCCAGACTAATCCACGCCTGATTCATTTTCACAAACGTGAGTCTCTCCACACTTTGGGTGGACAGTCGTGTCCTCCGCGGAGTTACAATACCTCCTGCCGCACTAAACACGCGCTCCGATGCCACGCTACTGGCCGGGCATGACAGCCTTTCAAGGGCAAATTCAGCTATTTGGGGCCAAAGGTCAAGTTTCGTTGCCCAGTAGTCAAGGGGATTGTCTACCTCGGTTGGCAGGGTGCTGTCCAAGTAGGCCCAAGCCTGTTGTTTGAGGTCCTGCTCCAGGTCCACCTGATGCTGCTGCTGCTGCGGCTGGTTAGTAGTTTCCTCACTGCGCTGGTGAAGAAAGCTACTCATCATCGACTGCAGACTGAGGCAGCCGCTGCTGGTGGAGCTGCCACTGCTCCTACCACCGCACCCCTCCCCTGCTGC
Organism: Staurois parvus; assembly: GCF_062004578.1. Taxonomy (NCBI): domain Eukaryota; kingdom Metazoa; phylum Chordata; class Amphibia; order Anura; family Ranidae; genus Staurois; species Staurois parvus. Next base: position 1,090,543 of record NW_028318316.1, read on the forward strand.
CATGGCAGCGGAACGCGAGCGCACAGGGCCCACAGTGTCTGAGGATGGACGTTGGCGCAGAAAGGCAGAGACCAACTGACTACATAGGTGGTTTTTATAGTACTTTATTTTGGCCTCCCTCTCAGCAGGTGTGAAAAAGGCCACCATTTTTGAACGGTAGCGAGGGTCCAACAAGGTGGACAGCCAAAAGTCATCCCTCTGTCTGATGGTTATTATTCGGCTGTCGCTACGCAAGCAACCGAGCATGCTATGGGCCATTTGTGCCAAGGAATGCGAGGGACTCCCTGCCTCCATCTCCACAGCATACTGCCACGGTGCGTCTGGGTCCTCTGTCTCCTCCTCCTCCTCCTCTACCAGATGCTCCTGCTCCTCCACTCCTGTCCGCTGAGTGGAAAAACCACCCATTTCACTCAATAATTCCTGAGCACCAATGTCCTCCTCTACCTCCTCCTCTTCTTCCTGTCCTGCCTCCACAGGGGTCATGTGGCGTTGAGATCTGTGCGCCACGTCTACCGCACCCTAACCAGCCATTGTTAACAGCATTTGTTCCAGGACGTGCAACAGAGGAATGACGTCGTTCATCCCATAGTCCTGCCGACTCACAAATAGCGTGGCCTCCTCAAAGGGCCTGAGCAAGCGGCAGGTGTCACGCATGAGCTGCCAATGGCTGACATCTAAGTTACACAGGGGAGTACCTTTATCCGCTTGTAACATCAGGAAATCGGTGATGGCCTTTCGCTGTTCGTAAAGGCGGTCTAACATATGTAGGGTTGAATTCCACTTTGTTGCAACGTCAAAGCATGAGGAGTCGGTACGGGGGCCCATGGCAGATTACGGGCCTGGCAGCAGCAATGGGAGGCCCGTAATCTGCCAGCACCCTATGAAAAAATGGAACACACCAGCAGTGTGAGGAGACCTGAAAGTGGCACATGGCAGAGTGTGGCGATGGAGACAGCAGCAATGGGAGGCCGTACAGGGACCCATGAGACACTGTGGACCTGGCAGCAGCATGAGGAGGCGGTACGGGGGCCCATGGCAGATTACGGGCCTGGCAGCAGCAATGGGAGGCCCGTAATCTGCCAGCACCCTATGACAAAATGGACAGCACCAGCAGTGTGAGGAGACCTGAAAGTGGCCCATGGCAGAGTGTGGCGATGGAGACAGCAGCAATGGGAGGCCGTACAGGGACCCATGAGACACTGTGGACCTGGCAGCAGCATGAGGAGGCGGTACAGGGGCCCATGGCAGATTACAGGCCTGGTAGCAGCAATGGGAGGCCCGTAATCTGCCAGCACCCTATGACAAAATGGAACACACCAGCAGTGTGAGGAGACCTGAAAGTGGCACATGGCAGAGTGTGGCGATGGAGACAGCAGCAATGGGAGGCCGTACAGGGACCCATGAGACACTGTGGACCTGGCAGCAGCATGAGGAGGCGGTACAGGGGCCCATGGCAGATTACAGGCCTGGCAGCAGCAATGGGAGGCCCGTAATCTACCAGCACCCTATGACAAAATGAACACACCAGCAGTGTGAGGAGACCTGAAAGTGGCACATGGCAGAGTGTGGCGATGGAGACAGCAGCAATGGGAGGCCGTACAGGGACCCATGAGAGACTCTGGACCTGGCAGCAGCATGAGGAGGCGGTACGGGGGCCCATGGCAGATTACGGGCCTGGCAGCAGCAATGGGAGGCCCGTAATCTGCCAGCACCCTATGACAAAATGGACAGCACCAGCAGTGTGAGGAGACCTGAAAGTGGCACATGGTAGAGTGTGGCGATGCAGACAGCAGCAATGGGAGGCCGTACAGGGACCCATGACAGATTACGCGCCTGGCAGCAGCATGAGGAGGCAGTACAGGGGCCCATGGCAGATTACGGGCCTGGCAGCAGCAATGGGAGGCCCGTAATCCGCCAGCACCCTATGACAAAATGGACAGCACCAGCAGTGTGAGGAGACCTGAAAGTGGCACATGGCAGAGTGTGGCGATGGAGACAGCAGCAATGGGAGGCCGTACAGGGACCCATGACACACTCTGGACCTGGCAGCAGCATGAGGAGGCGGTACAGGGGCCCATGGCAGATTACAGGCCTGGCAGCAGCAATGGGAGGCCCGTAATCTGCCAGCACCCTATGACAAAATGGAACACACCAGCAGTGTGAGGAGACCTGAAAGTGGCACATGGCAGAGTGTGGCGATGGAGACAGCAGCAATGGGAGGCCGTACAGGGACCCATGACAGATTACGGGCCTGGCAGCAGCATGAGGAGGCGGTACAGGGGCCCATGGCAGATTACGGGCCTGGCAGCAGCAATGGGAGGCCCGTAATCTGCCAGCACCCTATGACAAAATGGAACCCACCAGCAGTGTGAGGAGACCTGAAAGTGGCACATGTTTGGGGCATGATTAATGGCGGATTTAGTCAGTTGTGTCAGGAACTGGTGGTTTGAAATCCAGACTAATCCACGCCTGATTCATTTTCACAAACGTGAGTCTCTCCACACTTTGGGTGGACAGTCGTGTCCTCCGCGGAGTTACAATACCTCCTGCCGCACTAAACACGCGCTCCGATGCCACGCTACTGGCCGGGCATGACAGCCTTTCAAGGGCAAATTCAGCTATTTGGGGCCAAAGGTCAAGTTTCGTTGCCCAGTAGTCAAGGGGATTGTCTACCTCGGTTGGCAGGGTGCTGTCCAAGTAGGCCCAAGCCTTGTTGTTTGAGGTCCTGCTCCAGGTCCACCTGATGCTGCTGCTGCTGCGGCTGGTTAGTAGTTTCCTCACTGCGCTGGTGAAGAAAGCTACTCATCATCGACTGCAGACTGAGGCAGCCGCTGCTGGTGGAGCTGCCACTGCTCCTACCACCGCACCCCTCCCCTGCTGCCATGGCAGCGGAACGCGAGCGCACAGGGCCCACAGTGTCTGAGGATGGACGTTGGCGCAGAAAGGCAGAGACCAACTGACTACATAGGTGGTTTTTATAGTACTTTATTTTGGCCTCCCTCTCAGCAGGTGTGAAAAAGGCCACCATTTTTGAACGGTAGCGAGGGTCCAACAAGGTGGACAGCCAAAAGTCATCCCTCTGTCTGATGGTTATTATTCGGCTGTCGCTACGCAAGCAACCGAGCATGCTATGGGCCATTTGTGCCAAGGAATGCGAGGGACTCCCTGCCTCCATCTCCACAGCATACTGCCACGGTGCGTCTGGGTCCTCTGTCTCCTCCTCCTCCTCCTCTACCAGATGCTCCTGCTCCTCCACTCCTGTCCGCTGAGTGGAAAAACCACCCATTTCACTCAATAATTCCTGAGCACCAATGTCCTCCTCTACCTCCTCCTCTTCTTCCTGTCCTGCCTCCACAGGGGTCATGTGGCGTTGAGATCTGTGCGCCACGTCTACCGCACCCTAACCAGCCATTGTTAACAGCATTTGTTCCAGGACGTGCAACAGAGGAATGACGTCGTTCATCCCATAGTCCTGCCGACTCACAAATAGCGTGGCCTCCTCAAAGGGCCTGAGCAAGCGGCAGGTGTCACGCATGAGCTGCCAATGGCTGACATCTAAGTTACACAGGGGAGTACCTTTATCCGCTTGTAACATCAGGAAATCGGTGATGGCCTTTCGCTGTTCGTAAAGGCGGTCTAACATATGTAGGGTTGAATTCCACTTTGTTGCAACGTCAAAGCATGAGGAGTCGGTACGGGGGCCCATGGCAGATTACGGGCCTGGCAGCAGCAATGGGAGGCCCGTAATCTGCCAGCACCCTATGAAAAAATGGAACACACCAGCAGTGTGAGGAGACCTGAAAGTGGCACATGGCAGAGTGTGGCGATGGAGACAGCAGCAATGGGAGGCCGTACAGGGACCCATGAGCCACTGTGGACCTGGCAGCAGCATGAGGAGGCGGTACGGGGGCCCATGGCAGATTACGGGCCTGGCAGCAGCAATGGGAGGCCCGTAATCTGCCAGCACCCTATGACAAAATGGACAGCACCAGCAGTGTGAGGAGACCTGAAAGTGGCCCATGGCAGAGTGTGGCGATGGAGACAGCAGCAATGGGAGGCCGTACAGGGACCCATGAGACACTGTGGACCTGGCAGCAGCATGAGGAGGCGGTACAGGGGCCCATGGCAGATTACAGGCCTGGTAGCAGCAATGGGAGGCCCGTAATCTGCCAGCACCCTATGACAAAATGGAACACACCAGCAGTGTGAGGAGACCTGAAAGTGGCACATGGCAGAGTGTGGCGATGGAGACAGCAGCAATGGGAGGCCGTACAGGGACCCATGAGACACTGTGGACCTGGCAGCAGCATGAGGAGGCGGTACATTGGCCCATGGCAGATTACAGGCCTGGCAGCAGCAATGGGAGGCCCGTAATCTGCCAGCACCCTATGACAAAATGAACACACCAGCAGTGTGAGGAGACCTGAAAGTGGCACATGGCAGAGTGTGGCGATGGAGACAGCAGCAATGGGAGGCCGTACAGGGACCCATGAGAGACTCTGGACCTGGCAGCAGCATGAGGAGGCGGTACGGGGGCCCATGGCAGATTACGGGCCTGGCAGCAGCAATGGGAGGCCCGTAATCTGCCAGCACCCTATGACAAAATGGACAGCACCAGCAGTGTGAGGAGACCTGAAAGTGGCACATGGTAGAGTGTGGCGATGCAGACAGCAGCAATGGGAGGCCGTACAGGGACCCATGACAGATTACGCGCCTGGCAGCAGCATGAGGAGGCAGTACAGGGGCCCATGGCAGATTACGGGCCTGGCAGCAGCAATGGGAGGCCCGTAATCCGCCAGCACCCTATGACAAAATGGACAGCACCAGCAGTGTGAGGAGACCTGAAAGTGGCACATGGCAGAGTGTGGCGATGGAGACAGCAGCAATGGGAGGCCGTACAGGGACCCATGACACACTCTGGACCTGGCAGCAGCATGAGGAGGCGGTACAGGGGCCCATGGCAGATTACAGGCCTGGCAGCAGCAATGGGAGGCCCGTAATCTGCCAGCACCCTATGACAAAATGGAACACACCAGCAGTGTGAGGAGACCTGAAAGTGGCACATGGCAGAGTGTGGCGATGGAGACAGCAGCAATGGGAGGCCGTACAGGGACCCATGACAGATTACGGGCCTGGCAGCAGCATGAGGAGGCGGTACAGGGGCCCATGGCAGATTACGGGCCTGGCAGCAGCAATGGGAGGCCCGTAATCTGCCAGCACCCTATGACAAAATGGAACCCACCAGCAGTGTGAGGAGACCTGAAAGTGGCACATGTTTGGGGCATGATTAATGGCGGATTTAGTCAGTTGTGTCAGGAACTGGTGGTTTGAAATCCAGACTAATCCACGCCTGATTCATTTTCACAAACGTGAGTCTCTCCACACTTTGGGTGGACAGTCGTGTCCTCCGCGGAGTTACAATACCTCCTGCCGCACTAAACACGCGCTCCGATGCCACGCTACTGGCCGGGCATGACAGCCTTTCAAGGGCAAATTCAGCTAGTTGGGGCCAAAGGTCAAGTTTCGTTGCCCAGTAGTCAAGGGGATTGTCTACCTCGGTTGGCAGGGTGCTGTCCAAGTAGGCCCAAGCCTGTTGTTTGAGGTCCTGCTCCAGGTCCACCTGATGCTGCTGCTGCTGCGGCTGGTTAGTAGTTTCCTCACTGCGCTGGTGAAGAAAGCTACTCATCATCGACTGCAGACTGAGGCAGCCGCTGCTGGTGGAGCTGCCACTGCTCCTACCACCGCACCCCTCCCCTGCTGCCATGGCAGCGGAACGCGAGCGCACAGGGCCCACAGTGTCTGAGGATGGACGTTGGCGCAGAAAGGCAGAGACCAACTGACTACATAGGTGGTTTTTATAGTACTTTATTTTGGCCTCCCTCTCAGCAGGTGTGAAAAAGGCCACCATTTTTGAACGGTAGCGAGGGTCCAACAAGGTGGACAGCCAAAAGTCATCCCTCTGTCTGATGGTTATTATTCGGCTGTCGCTACGCAAGCAACCGAGCATGCTATGGGCCATTTGTGCCAAGGAATGCGAGGGACTCCCTGCCTCCATCTCCACAGCATACTGCCACGGTGCGTCTGGGTCCTCTGTCTCCTCCTCCTCCTCCTCTACCAGATGCTCCTGCTCCTCCACTCCTGTCCGCTGAGTGGAAAAACCACCCATTTCACTCAATAATTCCTGAGCACCAATGTCCTCCTCTACCTCCTCCTCTTCTTCCTGTCCTGCCTCCACAGGGGTCATGTGGCGTTGAGATCTGTGCGCCACGTCTACCGCACCCTAACCAGCCATTGTTAACAGCATTTGTTCCAGGACGTGCAACAGAGGAATGACGTCGTTCATCCCATAGTCCTGCCGACTCACAAATAGCGTGGCCTCCTCAAAGGGCCTGAGCAAGCGGCAGGTGTCACGCATGAGCTGCCAATGGCTGACATCTAAGTTACACAGGGGAGTACCTTTATCCGCTTGTAACATCAGGAAATCGGTGATGGCCTTTCGCTGTTCGTAAAGGCGGTCTAACATATGTAGGGTTGAATTCCACTTTGTTGCAACGTCAAAGCATGAGGAGTCGGTACGGGGGCCCATGGCAGATTACGGGCCTGGCAGCAGCAATGGGAGGCCCGTAATCTGCCAGCACCCTATGAAAAAATGGAACACACCAGCAGTGTGAGGAGACCTGAAAGTGGCACATGGCAGAGTGTGGCGATGGAGACAGCAGCAATGGGAGGCCGTACAGGGACCCATGAGACACTGTGGACCTGGCAGCAGCATGAGGAGGCGGTACGGGGGCCCATGGCAGATTACGGGCCTGGCAGCAGCAATGGGAGGCCCGTAATCTGCCAGCACCCTATGACAAAATGGACAGCACCAGCAGTGTGAGGAGACCTGAAAGTGGCCCATGGCAGAGTGTGGCGATGGAGACAGCAGCAATGGGAGGCCGTACAGGGACCCATGAGACACTGTGGACCTGGCAGCAGCATGAGGAGGCGGTACAGGGGCCCATGGCAGATTACAGGCCTGGTAGCAGCAATGGGAGGCCCGTAATCTGCCAGCACCCTATGACAAAATGGAACACACCAGCAGTGTGAGGAGACCTGAAAGTGGCACATGGCAGAGTGTGGCGATGGAGACAGCAGCAATGGGAGGCCGTACAGGGACCCATGAGACACTGTGGACCTGGCAGCAGCATGAGGAGGCGGTACAGGGGCCCATGGCAGATTACAGGCCTGGCAGCAGCAATGGGAGGCCCGTAATCTGCCAGCACCCTATGACAAAATGAACACACCAGCAGTGTAAGGAGACCTGAAAGTGGCACATGGCAGAGTGTGGCGATGGAGACAGCAGCAATGGGAGGCCGTACAGGGACCCATGAGAGACTCTGGACCTGGCAGCAGCATGAGGAGGCGGTACGGGGGCCCATGGCAGATTACGGGCCTGGCAGCAGCAATGGGAGGCCCGTAATCTGCCAGCACCCTATGACAAAATGGACAGCACCAGCAGTGTGAGGAGACCTGAAAGTGGCACATGGTAGAGTGTGGCGATGCAGACAGCAGCAATGGGAGGCCGTACAGGGACCCATGACAGATTACGCGCCTGGCAGCAGCATGAGGAGGCAGTACAGGGGCCCATGGCAGATTACGGGCCTGGCAGCAGCAATGGGAGGCCCGTAATCCGCCAGCACCCTATGACAAAATGGACAGCACCAGCAGTGTGAGGAGACCTGAAAGTGGCACATGGCAGAGTGTGGCGATGGAGACAGCAGCAATGGGAGGCCGTACAGGGACCCATGACACACTCTGGACCTGGCAGCAGCATGAGGAGGCGGTACAGGGGCCCATGGCAGATTACAGGCCTGGCAGCAGCAATGGGAGGCCCGTAATCTGCCAGCACCCTATGACAAAATGGAACACACCAGCAGTGTGAGGAGACCTGAAAGTGGCACATGGCAGAGTGTGGCGATGGAGACAGCAGCAATGGGAGGCCGTACAGGGACCCATGACAGATTACGGGCCTGGCAGCAGCATGAGGAGGCGGTACAGGGGCCCATGGCAGATTACGGGCCTGGCAGCAGCAATGGGAGGCCCGTAATCTGCCAGCACCCTATGACAAAATGGAACCCACCAGCAGTGTGAGGAGACCTGAAAGTGGCACATGTTTGGGGCATGATTAATGGCGGATTTAGTCAGTTGTGTCAGGAACTGGTGGTTTGAAATCCAGACTAATCCACGCCTGATTCATTTTCACAAACGTGAGTCTCTCCACACTTTGGGTGGACAGTCGTGTCCTCCGCGGAGTTACAATACCTCCTGCCGCACTAAACACGCGCTCCGATGCCACGCTACTGGCCGGGCATGACAGCCTTTCAAGGGCAAATTCAGCTATTTGGGGCCAAAGGTCAAGTTTCGTTGCCCAGTAGTCAAGGGGATTGTCTACCTCGGTTGGCAGGGTGCTGTCCAAGTAGGCCCAAGCCTTGTTGTTTGAGGTCCTGCTCCAGGTCCACCTGATGCTGCTGCTGCTGCGGCTGGTTAGTAGTTTCCTCACTGCGCTGGTGAAGAAAGCTACTCATCATCGACTGCAGACTGAGGCAGCCGCTGCTGGTGGAGCTGCCACTGCTCCTACCACCGCACCCCTCCCCTGCTGCCATGGCAGCGGAACGCGAGCGCACAGGGCCCACAGTGTCTGAGGATGGACGTTGGCGCAGAAAGGCAGAGACCAACTGACTACATAGGTGGTTTTTATAGTACTTTATTTTGGCCTCCCTCTCAGCAGGTGTGAAAAAGGCCACCATTTTTGAACGGTAGCGAGGGTCCAACAAGGTGGACAGCCAAAAGTCATCCCTCTGTCTGATGGTTATTATTCGGCTGTCGCTACGCAAGCAACCGAGCATGCTATGGGCCATTTGTGCCAAGGAATGCGAGGGACTCCCTGCCTCCATCTCCACAGCATACTGCCACGGTGCGTCTGGGTCCTCTGTCTCCTCCTCCTCCTCCTCTACCAGATGCTCCTGCTCCTCCACTCCTGTCCGCTGAGTGGAAAAACCACCCATTTCACTCAATAATTCCTGAGCACCAATGTCCTCCTCTACCTCCTCCTCTTCTTCCTGTCCTGCCTCCACAGGGGTCATGTGGCGTTGAGATCTGTGCGCCACGTCTACCGCACCCTAACCAGCCATTGTTAACAGCATTTGTTCCAGGACGTGCAACAGAGGAATGACGTCGTTCATCCCATAGTCCTGCCGACTCACAAATAGCGTGGCCTCCTCAAAGGGCCTGAGCAAGCGGCAGGTGTCACGCATGAGCTGCCAATGGCTGACATCTAAGTTACACAGGGGAGTACCTTTATCCGCTTGTAACATCAGGAAATCGGTGATGGCCTTTCGCTGTTCGTAAAGGCGGTCTAACATATGTAGGGTTGAATTCCACTTTGTTGCAACGTCAAAGCATGAGGAGTCGGTACGGGGGCCCATGGCAGATTACGGGCCTGGCAGCAGCAATGGGAGGCCCGTAATCTGCCAGCACCCTATGAAAAAATGGAACACACCAGCAGTGTGAGGAGACCTGAAAGTGGCACATGGCAGAGTGTGGCGATGGAGACAGCAGCAATGGGAGGCCGTACAGGGACCCATGAGCCACTGTGGACCTGGCAGCAGCATGAGGAGGCGGTACGGGGGCCCATGGCAGATTACGGGCCTGGCAGCAGCAATGGGAGGCCCGTAATCTGCCAGCACCCTATGACAAAATGGACAGCACCAGCAGTGTGAGGAGACCTGAAAGTGGCCCATGGCAGAGTGTGGCGATGGAGACAGCAGCAATGGGAGGCCGTACAGGGACCCATGAGACACTGTGGACCTGGCAGCAGCATGAGGAGGCGGTACAGGGGCCCATGGCAGATTACAGGCCTGGTAGCAGCAATGGGAGGCCCGTAATCTGCCAGCACCCTATGACAAAATGGAACACACCAGCAGTGTGAGGAGACCTGAAAGTGGCACATGGCAGAGTGTGGCGATGGAGACAGCAGCAATGGGAGGCCGTACAGGGACCCATGAGACACTGTGGACCTGGCAGCAGCATGAGGAGGCGGTACAGGGGCCCATGGCAGATTACAGGCCTGGCAGCAGCAATGGGAGGCCCGTAATCTGCCAGCACCCTATGACAAAATGAACACACCAGCAGTGTGAGGAGACCTGAAAGTGGCACATGGCAGAGTGTGGCGATGGAGACAGCAGCAATGGGAGGCCGTACAGGGACCCATGAGAGACTCTGGACCTGGCAGCAGCATGAGGAGGCGGTACGGGGGCCCATGGCAGATTACGGGCCTGGCAGCAGCAATGGGAGGCCCGTAATCTGCCAGCACCCTATGACAAAATGGACAGCACCAGCAGTGTGAGGAGACCTGAAAGTGGCACATGGTAGAGTGTGGCGATGCAGACAGCAGCAATGGGAGGCCGTACAGGGACCCATGACAGATTACGCGCCTGGCAGCAGCATGAGGAGGCAGTACAGGGGCCCATGGCAGATTACGGGCCTGGCAGCAGCAATGGGAGGCCCGTAATCCGCCAGCACCCTATGACAAAATGGACAGCACCAGCAGTGTGAGGAGACCTGAAAGTGGCACATGGCAGAGTGTGGCGATGGAGACAGCAGCAATGGGAGGCCGTACAGGGACCCATGACACACTCTGGACCTGGCAGCAGCATGAGGAGGCGGTACAGGGGCCCATGGCAGATTACAGGCCTGGCAGCAGCAATGGGAGGCCCGTAATCTGCCAGCACCCTATGACAAAATGGAACACACCAGCAGTGTGAGGAGACCTGAAAGTGGCACATGGCAGAGTGTGGCGATGGAGACAGCAGCAATGGGAGGCCGTACAGGGACCCATGACAGATTACGGGCCTGGCAGCAGCATGAGGAGGCGGTACAGGGGCCCATGGCAGATTACGGGCCTGGCAGCAGCAATGGGAGGCCCGTAATCTGCCAGCACCCTATGACAAAATGGAACCCACCAGCAGTGTGAGGAGACCTGAAAGTGGCACATGTTTGGGGCATGATTAATGGCGGATTTAGTCAGTTGTGTCAGGAACTGGTGGTTTGAAATCCAGACTAATCCACGCCTGATTCATTTTCACAAACGTGAGTCTCTCCACACTTTGGGTGGACAGTCGTGTCCTCCGCGGAGTTACAATACCTCCTGCCGCACTAAACACGCGCTCCGATGCCACGCTACTGGCCGGGCATGACAGCCTTTCAAGGGCAAATTCAGCTAGTTGGGGCCAAAGGTCAAGTTTCGTTGCCCAGTAGTCAAGGGGATTGTCTACCTCGGTTGGCAGGGTGCTGTCCAAGTAGGCCCAAGCCTGTTGTTTGAGGTCCTGCTCCAGGTCCACCTGATGCTGCTGCTGCTGCGGCTGGTTAGTAGTTTCCTCACTGCGCTGGTGAAGAAAGCTACTCATCATCGACTGCAGACTGAGGCAGCCGCTGCTGGTGGAGCTGCCACTGCTCCTACCACCGCACCCCTCCCCTGCTGCCATGGCAGCGGAACGCGAGCGCACAGGGCCCACAGTGTCTGAGGATGGACGTTGGCGCAGAAAGGCAGAGACCAACTGACTACATAGGTGGTTTTTATAGTACTTTATTTTGGCCTCCCTCTCAGCAGGTGTGAAAAAGGCCACCATTTTTGAACGGTAGCGAGGGTCCAACAAGGTGGACAGCCAAAAGTCATCCCTCTGTCTGATGGTTATTATTCGGCTGTCGCTACGCAAGCAACCGAGCATGCTATGGGCCATTTGTGCCAAGGAATGCGAGGGACTCCCTGCCTCCATCTCCACAGCATACTGCCACGGTGCGTCTGGGTCCTCTGTCTCCTCCTCCTCCTCCTCTACCAGATGCTCCTGCTCCTCCACTCCTGTCCGCTGAGTGGAAAAACCACCCATTTCACTCAATAATTCCTGAGCACCAATGTCCTCCTCTACCTCCTCCTCTTCTTCCTGTCCTGCCTCCACAGGGGTCATGTGGCGTTGAGATCTGTGCGCCACGTCTACCGCACCCTAACCAGCCATTGTTAACAGCATTTGTTCCAGGACGTGCAACAGAGGAATGACGTCGTTCATCCCATAGTCCTGCCGACTCACAAATAGCGTGGCCTCCTCAAAGGGCCTGAGCAAGCGGCAGGTGTCACGCATGAGCTGCCAATGGCTGACATCTAAGTTACACAGGGGAGTACCTTTATCCGCTTGTAACATCAGGAAATCGGTGATGGCCTTTCGCTGTTCGTAAAGGCGGTCTAACATATGTAGGGTTGAATTCCACTTTGTTGCAACGTCAAAGCATGAGGAGTCGGTACGGGGGCCCATGGCAGATTACGGGCCTGGCAGCAGCAATGGGAGGCCCGTAATCTGCCAGCACCCTATGAAAAAATGGAACACACCAGCAGTGTGAGGAGACCTGAAAGTGGCACATGGCAGAGTGTGGCGATGGAGACAGCAGCAATGGGAGGCCGTACAGGGACCCATGAGACACTGTGGACCTGGCAGCAGCATGAGGAGGCGGTACGGGGGCCCATGGCAGATTACGGGCCTGGCAGCAGCAATGGGAGGCCCGTAATCTGCCAGCACCCTATGACAAAATGGACAGCACCAGCAGTGTGAGGAGACCTGAAAGTGGCCCATGGCAGAGTGTGGCGATGGAGACAGCAGCAATGGGAGGCCGTACAGGGACCCATGAGACACTGTGGACCTGGCAGCAGCATGAGGAGGCGGTACAGGGGCCCATGGCAGATTACAGGCCTGGTAGCAGCAATGGGAGGCCCGTAATCTGCCAGCACCCTATGACAAAATGGAACACACCAGCAGTGTGAGGAGACCTGAAAGTGGCACATGGCAGAGTGTGGCGATGGAGACAGCAGCAATGGGAGGCCGTACAGGGACCCATGAGACACTGTGGACCTGGCAGCAGCATGAGGAGGCGGTACAGGGGCCCATGGCAGATTACAGGCCTGGCAGCAGCAATGGGAGGCCCGTAATCTGCCAGCACCCTATGACAAAATGAACACACCAGCAGTGTGAGGAGACCTGAAAGTGGCACATGGCAGAGTGTGGCGATGGAGACAGCAGCAATGGGAGGCCGTACAGGGACCCATGAGAGACTCTGGACCTGGCAGCAGCATGAGGAGGCGGTACGGGGGCCCATGGCAGATTACGGGCCTGGCAGCAGCAATGGGAGGCCCGTAATCTGCCAGCACCCTATGACAAAATGGACAGCACCAGCAGTGTGAGGAGACCTGAAAGTGGCCCATGGCAGAGTGTGGCGATGGAGACAGCAGCAATGGGAGGCCGTACAGGGACCCATGAGACACTGTGGACCTGGCAGCAGCATGAGGAGGCGGTACAGGGGCCCATGGCAGATTACAGGCCTGGCAGCAGCAATGGGAGGCCCGTAATCTGCCAGCACCCTATGACAAAATGGAACACACCAGCAGTGTGAGGAGACCTGAAAGTGGCACATGGCAGAGTGTGGCGATGGAGACAGCAGCAATGGGAGGCCGTACAGGGACCCATGAGACACTGTGGACCTGGCAGCAGCATGAGGAGGCGGTACAGGGGCCCATGGCAGATTACAGGCCTGGCAGCAGCAATGGGAGGCCCGTAATCTGCCAGCACCCTATGACAAAATGGACAGCACCAGCAGTGTGAGGAGACCTGAAAGTGGCACATGGCAGAGTGTGGCGATGGAGACAGCAGCAATGGGAGGCCGTACAGGGACCCATGACAGATTACGGGCCTGGCAGCAGCATGAGGAGGCGGTACAGGGGCCCATGGCAGATTACGGGCCTGGCAGCAGCAATGGGAGGCCCGTAATCTGCCAGCACCCTATGACAAAATGGAACACACCAGCAGTGTGAGGAGACCTGAAAGTGGCACATGGCAGAGTGTGGCGATGGAGACAGCAGCAATGGGAGGCCGTACAGGGACCCATGAGAGACTCTGGACCTGGCAGCAGCATGAGGAGGCGGTACGGGGGCCCATGGCAGATTACGGGCCTGGCAGCAGCAATGGGAGGCCCGTAATCTGCCAGCACCCTATGACAAAATGGACAGCACCAGCAGTGTGAGGAGACCTGAAAGTGGCACATGGCAGAGTGTGGCGATGGAGACAGCAGCAATGGGAGGCCGTACAGGGACCCATGAGACACTGTGGACCTGGCAGCAGCATGAGGAGGCGGTACAGGGGCCCATGGCAGATTACAGGCCTGGCAGCAGCAATGGGAGGCCCGTAATCTGCCAGCACCCTATGACAAAATGGACAGCACCAGCAGTGTGAGGAGACCTGAAAGTGGCACATGGCAGAGTGTGGCGATGGAGACAGCAGCAATGGGAGGCCGTATAGGGACCCATGACAGAATACGGGCCTGGCAGCAGCATGAGGAGGCGGTACAGGGGCCCATGGCAGATTACGGGCCTGGCAGCAGCAATGGGAGGCCCGTAATCTGCCAGCACCCTATGACAAAATGGAACACACCAGCAGTGTGAGGAGACCTGAAAGTGGCACATGGCAGAGTGTGGCGATGGAGACAGCAGCAATGGGAGGCCGTACAGGGACCCATGAGAGACTCTGGACCTGGCAGCAGCATGAGGAGGCGGTACGGGGGCCCATGGCAGATTACGGGCCTGGCAGCAGCAATGGGAGGCCCGTAATCAGCCAGCACCCTATGACAAAATGGACAGCACCAGCAGTGTGAGGAGACCTGAAAGTGGCACATGGCAGAGTGTGGCGATGGAGACAGCAGCAATGGGAGGCCGTACAGGGACCCATGACAGATTACGGGCCTGGCAGCAGCATGAGGAGGCGGTACAGGGGCCCATGGCAGATTACAGGCCTGGCAGCAGCAATGGGAGGCCCGTAATCTGCCAGCACCCTATGACAAAATGGACAGCACCAGCAGTGTGAGGAGACCTGAAAGTGGCACATGGCAGAGTGTGGCGATGGAGACAGCAGCAATGGGAGGCCGTACAGGGACCCATGACAGATTACGGGCCTGGCAGCAGCATGAGGAGGCGGTACAGGGGCCCATGGCAGATTACGGGCCTGGCAGCAGCAATGGGAGGCCCGTAATCTGCCAGCACCCTATGACAAAATGGAACACACCAGCAGTGTGTGGAGACCTGAAAGTGGCACATGGCAGAGTGTGGCGATGGAGACAGCAGCAATGGGAGGCCGTACAGGGACCCATGAGACACTGTGGACCTGGCAGCAGCATGAGGAGGCGGTACGGGGGCCCATGGCAGATTACGGGCCTCGCAGCAGCAATGGGAGGCCCGTAATCTGCCAGCACCCTATGACAAAATGGAACACACCAGCAGTGTGAGGAGACCTGAAAGTGGCACATGGCAGAGTGTGGTGATGGAGACAGCAGCAATGGGAGGCCGTACAGGGACCCATGAGACACTGTGGACCTGGCAGCAGCATGAGGAGGCGGTACAGGGGCCCATGGAAGATTACGGGCCTGGCAGCAGCAATGGGAGGCCCGTAATCTGCCAGCACCCTATGACAAGATGGAACACACCAGCAGTGTGAGGAGACCTGAAAGTGGCACATGGCAGAGTGTGGCGATGGAGACAGCAGCAATGGGAGGCCGTACAGGGACCCATGAGACACTGTGGACCTGGCAGCAGCATGAGGAGGCGGTACGGGGGCCCATGGCAGATTACGGGCCTGGCAGCAGCAATGGGAGGCCCGTAATCTGCCAGCACCCTATGACAAAATGGAACACACCAGCAGTGTGAGGAGACCTGAAAGTGGCACATGTTTGGGGCATGATTCATGGCGGATTTAGTCAGTTGTGTCAGGAACTGGTGGTTTGAAATCCAGACTAATCCACGCCTGATTCATTTTCACAAACGTGAGTCTCTCCACACTTTGGGTGGACAGTCGTGTCCTCCGCGGAGTTACAATACCTCCTGCCGCACTAAACACGCGCTCCGATGCCACGCTACTGGCCGGGCATGACAGCCTTTCAAGGGCAAATTCAGCTAGTTGGGGCCAAAGGTCAAGTTTCGTTGCCCAGTAGTCAAGGGGATTGTCTACCTCGGTTTGCAGGGTGCTGTCCAAGTAGGCCCAAGCTTGTTGTTTGAGGTCCTGCTCCAGGTCCACCTGATGCTGCTGCTGCTGCGGCTGGTTAGTAGTTTCCTCACTGCGCTGGTTTAGAAAGCTACTCATCATCGACTGCAGACTGTGGCAGCCGCTGCTGGTGGAGCTGCCACTGCTCCTACCACCCCACCCCTCCCCTGCTGCCATGGCAGCGGAACGCGAGCGCACAGGGCCCACAGTGTCTGAGGATGGACGTTGGCGCAGAAAGGCAGAGACCAACTGACTACATAGGTGGTTTTTATAGTACTTTATTTTGGCCTCCCTCTCAGCAGGTGTGAAAAAGGCCACCATTTTTGAACGGTAGCGAGGGTCCAACAAGGTGGACAGCCAAAAGTCATCCCTCTGTCTGATGGTTATTATTCGGCTGTCGCTACGCAAGCAACCGAGCATGCTATGGGCCATTTGTGCCAAGGAATGCGAGGGACTCCCTGCCTCCATCTCCACAGCATACTGCCACGGTGCGTCTGGGTCCTCTGTCTCCTCCTCCTCCTCTACCAGATGCTCCTGCTCCTCCACTCCTGTCCGCTGAGTGGAAAAACCACCCATTTCACTCAATAATTCCTGAGCACCAATGTCCTCCTCTACCTCCTCCTCTTCTTCCTGTCCTGCCCCCACAGGGGTCATGTGGCGTTGAGATCTGTGCGCCACGTCTACCGCACCCTGACCAGCCATTGTTAACAGCATTTGTTCCAGGACGTGCAACAGAGGAATGACGTCGTTCATCCCATAGTCCTGCCGACTCACGAATAGCGTGGCCTCCTCAAAGGGCCTGAGCAAGCAGCAGGTGTCACGCATGAGCTGCCAATGGCTGACATCGAAGTTACACAGGGGATTACCTTTATCCGCTTGTAACATCAGGAAATCGGTGATGGCCTTTCGCTGTTCGTAAAGGCGGTCTAACATGTGTAGGGTTGAATTCCACCTTTTTGCAACGTCGCAGATCAGGCGATGCTGTGGAATTCCGTTCTGCCGCTGCAGCTCAAGGAGGGTGTGCTTTGCGGTGTAGGAATGGCTGAAATGCATGCAAAGTTTACGTGACATTTTAAGGATGTCTTGCAGTGGGATGGTGGATTTTAGGAACCGCTTGACAACCAGATTGAACACGTGAGCCATGCATGGCGCATGGCACAACCTTCCTTGACGCAGAGCAGACACCATGTTCTTTCCGTTGTCGGTCAACATGGTTCCGATTTTCAGTTTGCGCGGAGACAGCCATCTGTCGATTTCTCTGTTCATTACACTCAGAAGTTCCTCCCCTGTGTGACTACGTTCGCCAAGGCATACCAGGTGCAGCACAGCGTGACACCGTTGCGCCCTGCACATGTGATATGCCGGTCGGGTAATGGGACTTGGCACGGGGGTGGCGGCTGAGGACACGGCGGAAGAAGAGGTGGTAGAGGTGGACATCTTTGCCGGACCAAGGACGTGCAAACGTGGAGGCAAAAGCGGCGTGACCTGTCCAAGTTGCTGGTGCGGCTGTGCCGGCACCACGTTCACCCAGTGGGCCGTAAATGACATGTACTGTCCCTGACCGTAGTTACAGCTCCACACGTCGGCGCTGCCGTGCACTTTGGCAGAGACCGACATGCTCAAAGACTGGCCCACCATCTCTTCTACATGTGAATGCAGGGCTGGCACTGCCTTTTTGGCGAAGAAATGCCGGCTTGGCACTCTCCACCGCGTCGCGGCACAAGCCATCATTTCTCGGAAAGGTGCTGAGTCCACCACTTGGAAAGGGAGGGACTGCAGCACCAGCAACTTGGACAGGAGGACGTTCAGCTTCTGCACCGTCGGGTGCGTGCTCGCAAACTGTTGTCTCTTGGAAACGGATTCCAAGAAAGACTGCTGACGGAATCCGTGAAGAGGAGTAGCAGGAGAAGGAGCATCTGAACGAGCGGAAGATGCCAACGAGCGACAACTCCCCTCAGCAGAGGTGTTGGAGCCTTGACTGGCTGATAGAGGGCGATTGACGTCGGGTGACGGAGCAAGTAACGGAGCGGGTGATGGAGCGGGGGCTGGGGCAGGCAGAACCGCCGTATCTTTATCATGGTTTTCCCAGGCCACCAAATGGCGACGCTGCATATGCTGCCGCAATGCTGTAGTCCCAACATGGGCCCCCTGGCCACGCTTGACTTTCTGGCCACATAGTCGACATACGGTTACATTTACTTCCTCGGGCGGCTTGACGAAAAATTGCCACACCGCCGAGTAGGAAACTTTGCCCCCGCTACTCCTCACTGGCTGACTGCTACTTCCTCCGTGCACACCGGCACCACTACTGGCTGTGGTGGTAGGCTGCAGTGGAGCTGGTGCTCTACTCCGTGGCCGTTTGCCTCCACTGACACTGCTGTGACCCTGCTGCCTCCTGGGCAACCCACCGACTGTTTTGCTCGCTGCCAAGCTGGCACCCTCTTCTCCTGATGATGCGGAAGCAATAGCCTGATGACGACGAGGCTGCCAAGTGCGATCAGCCTCATCATCATCAATTAGGGTCTCCGCCTCACTACTAGCCCCCTCGGCTGCGTGTGGGTCAGGAGACAGACCTGTCTCTAGACCGGCTACCGAGCCACTCTCCTCGCCAGTACTTCTTCGCCTGGCTGCTGAAGAGGCGGATGTCTCCCCCCGTTCCTGACCGCCCTCTGTTAGCTCTTCCTCACTGTACAGTGGGGCTGAGCCCACAGCATGCGATACTTCGCTTGGTGAGGGAACACCAAAGGACAGGGGCAGGTAGAGGACACGTGATTTCAGTGGGCTTGCTCCCGGGCCATGCCAACTAACGGTTGTGTCTGACGTACCCACCGACCGTTGGTTGTAGGTGTCAGAGGTGACCTGGGAAGAGGAAGACGACCGAGCCAACCAATCGATGACGGCAGGGTTGTCGGTGGAGACACGACCGCTGGATGACACCGGGAGCACTGGCCTCTGGCTGCGACTAGTGCTGCCTCGACCCCTTCCTCTGCTGCCACGTCTGCTCGCTCCTAAAACATTGCCTCCTCTGCCACTCCTCTGCATGTTGTCTGACATACTCTTTAATTCAACGATTCTGTGTCCCTGAGTAACAATTCTGTGTCCCTCAGTAACAATTCTGTGTCTGTCCCTGAGTAACAATTCTGTGTCCCTGAGTAACAATTCTGTGTCCCTGAGTAACAATTCTGTGTCCCTCAGTAACAATTCTGTGTCCCTCAGTAACAATTCTGTGTCTGTCCCTGAGTAACAATTCTGTGTCCCTCAGTAACAATTCTGTGTCGTTCCCTGAGTAACAATTCTGTGTCCCTAAGTAACAATTCTGTGTCCCTGAGTAACAATTCTGTGTCCCTCAGTAACAATTCTGTGTCTGTCCCTGAGTAACAATTCTGTGTCCCTGAGTAACAATTCTGTGTTCCTGAGTAACAATTCTGTGTCCCTGAGTAACAATTCTGTGTCCCTCAGTAACAATTCTGTGTCCCTCAGTAACAATTCTGTGTCCCTCAGTAACAATTCTGTGTCTGTCCCTGAGTAACAATTCTGTGTCCCTCAGTAACAATTCTGTGTCTGTCCCTGAGTAACAATTCTGTGTCCCTGAGTAACAATTCTGTGTCCCTCAGTAACAATTCTGTGTCCCTCAGTAACAATTCTGTGTCCCTCAGTAACAATTCTGTGTCCCTGAGTAACAATTCTGTGTCCCCGAGTAACAATTCTGTGTCCCTGAGTAACAATTCTGTGTCCCTCAGTAACAATTCTGTGTCCCTCAGAAACAATTCTGTGTCTGTCCCTGAGTAACAATTCTGTGTCCCTCAGTAACAATTCTGTGTCCCTCAGTAACAATTCTGTGTCCCTCAGTAACAATTCTGTGTCTGTCCCTGAGTAACAATTCTGTGTCCCTGAGTAACAAGTCTGTGTCCCTCAGTAAAAATTCTGTGTCCCTCAGTAACAATTCTGTGTCCCTCAGTAACAATTCTGTGTCCCTGAGTAACAATTCTGTGTCCCTGAGTAACAATTCTGTGTCCCTCAGTAACAATTCTGTGTCTGTCCCTGAGTAACAATTCTGTGTCCCTCAGTAACAATTCTGTGTCCCTCAGTAACAATTCTGTGTCTGTCCCTGAGTAACAATTCTGTGTCCCTGAGTAACAATTCTGTGTCCCTCAGTAACAATTCTGTGTCCCTCAGTAACAATTCTGTGTCTGTCCCTGAGTAACAATTCTGTGTCCCTCAGTAACAATTCTGTGTCCCTCAGTAACAATTCTGTGTCCCTCAGTAACAATTCTGTGTCTGTCCCTGAGTAACAATTCTGTGTCCCTGAGTAACGATTCTGTGTCCCTGAGTAACGATTCTTTGTCCCTCAGTAACAATTCTGTGTCCCTCAGTAACAATTCTGTGTCTGTCCCTGAGTAACAATTCTGTGTCCCTCAGTAACAATTCTGTGTCCCTCAGTAACAATTCTGTGTCTGTCCCTGAGTAACAATTCTGTGTCCCTGAGTAACAATTCTGTGTCCCTGAGTAACAATTCTGTGTCCCTCAGTAACAATTCTGTGTCCCTCAGTAACAATTCTGTGTCTGTCCCTGAGTAACAATTCTGTGTCCCTGAGTAACAATTCTGTGTCCCTCAGTAACAATTCTGTGTCCCTCAGTAACAATTCTGTGTCCCTGAGTAACAATTCTGTGTCCCTCAGTAACAATTCTGTGTCCCTCAGTAACAATTCTGTGTCCCTGAGTAACAATTCTGTGTCCCTGAGTAACGATTCTGTGTCCCTCAGTAACAATTCTGTGTCCCTCAGTAACAATTCTGTGTCCCTCAGTAACAATTCTGTGTCTGACCCTGAGTAACAATTCTGTGTCCCTCAGTAACAATTCTGTGTCCCTCAGTAACAATTCTGTGTCCCTGAGTAACAATTCTGTGTCCCTCAGTAACAATTCTGTGTCCCTCAGTAACAATTCTGTGTCTGTCCCTGAGTAACAATTCTGTGTCTGTCCCTGAGTAACAATTCTGTGTCTGTCCCTGAGTAACAATTCTGTGTCCCTCAGTAACAATTCTGTGTCCCTCAGTAACAATTCTGTGTCCCTCAGTAACAATTCTGTGTCTGTCCCTGAGTAACAATTCTGTGTCTGTCCCTGAGTAACAATTCTGTGTCTGTCCCTGAGTAACAATTCTGTGTCCCTAAGTAACGGTTCTGTGTCCCTAAGTAACGGTTCTGTGTCCCTAAGTAACGATTGTGTGTCCCTAAGTAACGGTTCTGTGTCCCTAAGTAACGGTTCTGTGTCCCTAAGTAACGATTGTGTGTCCCTAAGTAACGGTTCTGTGTCCCTAAGTAACGGTTCTGTGTCCCTAAGTAACGATTGTGTGTCCCTAAGTAACGGTTCTGTGTCCCTAAGTAACGATTCTGTGTCCCTAATACAGAGAGATCTGTCTCTCTTGAATGACCAGAGGCAAATGGAGAATTGTAAGATGGCCGCAATTTATAGCTCCACCATTACACAGTGCTGGCTGGCTGGCTGCTGATTGGCTAATGCGATCACATGTCATGAATTAATGCATTATGGGTCAGCGCGCCTTGTCTGCGCGCCTTCCCAGAGATCCCTGCTCCGTCGCCGCACATGTCGCCGCCATTTTTGGAAAAATTTCGATTCGCGCATCCAAAGTCTGCTAATTTTCGGATTCGGCGCGAATCGAAATTTTCCTAATATTCGAAACGAATTCCACTTCGCCGAGTTCGATTCGCTCATCTCTACTTAGGATCATGAGCAGTTCCTTTCCTTCTCCATATTCTTCTCTTCCCATCAGTCTGGTACAAGTTGATCTTGGTCTCATCTGTCCATAGGATGTTGTTCCAGAACTGTGAAGGCTTTTTTAGATGTCGTTTGGCAAACTCTAATCTGGCCTTCCTGTTTTTGAGGCTCACCAATGGTTTACATCTTGTGGTGAACCCTCTGTATTCACTCTGGTGAAGTCTTCTCTTGATTGTTGACTTTCACACACATACACCTACCTCCTGGAGAGTGTTCTTGATCTGGCCAACTGTCGTGAAGGGTGTTTTCTTCACCAGGGAAAGAATTCTTCGCTCATCCACCACAGTTGTTTTCCGTGGTCTTCCGGGTCTTTTGGTGTTGCTGAGCTCACCGGTGCGTTCCTTCTTTTTAAGGATGTTCCAAACAGTTGTTTTGGCCACGCCTAATGTTTTTGCTATCTCTCTGATGGGTTTGTTTTGTTTTTTCAGCCTAATGATGGCTTGCTTCACTGATAGTGACAGCTCTTTGGATCTCATCTTGAGAGTTGACAGCAACAGATTCCAAATGCAAATAGCACACTTGAAATGAACTCTGGACCTTTTATCTGCTCATTGTAATTGGGATAATGAGGAAATAACACACACCTGGCCATGGAACAGCTGAGAAGCCAATTGTCCCATTACTTTTGGCCCCTTAACAAGTGGGAGGCACATATGCAAACTGTTGTAATTCCTACACCGTTCACCGGATTTGGATGTAAATACCCTCGAATTAAAGCTGACAGTCTTCAGTTAAAGCACATCTTGTTTGTTTCATTTCAAATCCATTGTGGTGGTGTATAGAGCCAAAAATGTTAGAATTGTGTTGATGTCCCATTATTTATGGACCTGACTGTATTTTACAGTGTGTTCACATACAGTCTTTTTGAAGAACTCCCATTTCTGTGTTGTGTTCATTGATGACAATATTCCCTCCCAGTGTACGTCTAGGAGAGCAGCTCTCAGCCTTGGAAAATTAGCTCTCTTAAAATTGAGCATTTTGTTTTTCCCTTATGTGCTTGTTGTTTACAGCTAACAATAAATGAAATCATGTTATGGTCACTGCTACCCAGATGTTCTTTTAAATGGACATTTGTAATAAGCTCTGCATGGTTTGAGGTAACCAGGTTCAGCAGAACATCATTCCTAGTAGGGGCCTCTATGAACTGTACCATAATATTATCATGTAGTAGGTTTACAAATGCTTGCCCTTTAACTGTTCCTGCAGTACCATTACTCCAGTCAATTTCTGGGTAATTAAAATCCCCCATTATTATCACTGTCCCAGCCCTTGCAGCCCTTTAGATCTGTGCAAGGAACTGAGTCTTCCCCTCCTCATCAACACTGGGAGGCCTATAACAAACTCCAATGATTACCTTTGTAGTATGCACCCCCATGTGCAGTTCCACCCATAATACTTCAGCCTCATCACACTCTCCATCAACTAGGTCCTCTTTCACACTCGCTTTGAGATCACTTCTGACATAGAGACAGACACAACCACCTTTCCTATTTACCCTGTCTCTTTTAAAGAGAACATAGCCAGGAATATTAGTCATGTGTCATGTGAAGAATGAAGCCAAGATTCAGCAATACCAATTAAATCATAGTTCTTCATGCGCCAAAGCTCCCAGCTCACCTATTTTGCTTGGCAGACTTCTGTCATTGTTGAACAAATACTTTAATACAATGACACCTTGTTTACATGTATTTTGCATATCTTTTATTTTCATACAAATGGTACCAATTCCACTGGTTGTTTGTAACATGGGAACCTTCTTATCATCTGCTATAGCCTTCCCCCCATCTTTCCCCATTTCATCCACAATTAAGTATTGACCCCTGTCTGATCTGTCTACCCCGATATAATCTAATTCTCCCTCCCCCCTCGATCCTAGTTTAAATACTCCTCCAGCCTTCCCATAAACCTACCGCCCAGCACAGCAGACTCCCTTCCATTTAGGTGCAGACCATCTCTAGTATATAGGTTGCACCCCAATGAAAAGTCAGCCCAGTGCTCTAGAAACCCAAATTCTTCTCTCTTACACCAGGTCTTTAGCCATGTATTGAGTTCTCTAATCTCCCCCTGTCTTTCCTGAGCTGTGCATGGCACAGATAATATTTCAGAGAATATCACCTTGGAGGTCCTTCCCTTCAACATAGTTCTGTAAAGTGATTCTTAAGGAGCCTCCACCTTCCATGTGTTCTGTCATTGGTTCCAACATGGACTAAGACAGCTTGGTCATGCCCAGCCACTCCCAGTAATTTATCAACCCGGTCCACCAAGCCGAACCCTGGCACAAGCAAACACAGCAAACCATTCGGTTGAGGCGATCCTGGCGACAAATTATTCTTTCAGTCCTTCTGATTATAGAATCCCCCACTATCACCAGCTGTCTAGGCCTTCCTGCACTACCCTCACCACCCCTCCCAGATGGTCTGCCCTCCCAGCTGTTAGGGATAGCAGTGACATCCAGGGCTGCCACCCCTCTGCTTACCATCCTCACATCTTCACCCAACCTGGTAAATCTGTTTGGGTGCACAAACCCAGGGCTGGCCATCCTTTTCTGTGAGCCCTTACCACTCCCTCTCATTACAGTAACCTATCTTCCTACCTGATAATCCTGATTAGCCCCTCCGCTCTCCACATCAATCCAATTAGCTACCTGGTCAGAGAGCAGAAGACCCCTTTCAAGGTTGTCGGTTCTGCCCAGTGTTGCAACTTGCTCCTCCAGATCTCTAACATGAGTTTCCAGAAGGGCAACCCGCTCACATCTGTCACAGTGGTATCCATCCTGGAGTTGTTGCTCCATTGCTGCATACATGTGGCACACTGTGCACTGCACAAAACCTTCCACCCTGCTAGCACACATTATCCCAGTTACAATATTAACAGAAAATATCAGTTGTCACTTACAGGGTAGTAGACTCCTGTTATAATCTCCTGTTTTCCACTCCGGTTTTTTAACTCCACTTATCAAAGGTCCAGCAAGCAAAATGCAGGCTCAGAGTGAGCTCTACAGCAAGTTATATAGGACCTGTATCGCCTGTGACCAATTAACCCCTCCCCTTAATTAGCAGACTGAAGGAAGGTAAGGAAAGGAAGGAAAAAAATGCTATTCAAAAAGTGACAGAAAAAATTATTTAAAAAAGTAAAAGCTTTTAGGAAAGTAAATAAAACTACAAGCACCAGCAGTCAAAAGTAAACCTTTTTCACTCTCCACTCAAATTTCCCATTCTTTTTACTAATTAGCCAGCAAAAAGTACCAGACACAAATGTGTACTCTATAGCAAGTTATATAGGACCTGTATCACATGTGACCAATTAACACCTCCTGTAAGGGACCGCCTGGCGGTACCACTAGCACTCCACTGAATAGGCGTCCCCAGCGCATGGAGTCTAAGTCCCAGGGTGCTTGTTCACCAGGGCCCCTGATGGTGGGGATGGACTTGGAGCCCCCCGAGACCAGGTCGTGGCTACTGGGTGCGTCCGTCAGTGGTAGTGGTATGCGCCAGGGGCTCCCACGGGGAAGAGTCTGGTATGAGGAGGTCAGAAGACCCCATTGCAAGGGATGGATGGATGGATGAGCAAGGTCAGACGGGCCGGGTCGGTAACAGAGAGGACGGCAAGGTACAAGGCAGCGGGCAAAGAATGGTCGGGTCACACGCCAGGTCAGCAACAGCAGGTCAAATCCAATAGGGGGCATTCAGGAGAGAGGTCAGGCAAAGCAAGGGTCAGAATAGGAGAAAGCAGCAAGCTCAGGTACAATCCGGGTCAAAAACGTACAGGGTACAGGTTCGCAGGATACAGGAAAGACCAGAAGGCACTGAATGACAGCTCAGGGCCATTTAAATATCCCGCCCTGCGCTGCCATTGGTGCCCAGCGGGCGCGGCCGCGGCTTCTACTGCGCATGCGCAAACTCGAACGCCGCGGCCGGCCCGGACCTAGTGCCCGTGTCCCTGCACAGGGTGGTGCACTGCGCCTGCGCCGGGACCATCGCGGCGGGAATCGAGGAGATCCCTGACATTGCCCCCCCCTACGGGCAACCTCCGGATGCCCACCCGATCTCTCCACCACGGGTGATCGCGAAAAAACCTCCGGACAAGTCTGGGTGCATGGACATTATGGGCTGGCTCCCAAGAATTGTCCTCAGGGCCATAGCCCTTCCATTTGATAAGGAATTGGATCTGGCCTCCCCTCCTTCGGCACTTCAGGATTGTTTCTACCTCAAATTCTTCTTCTCCCTCGACCGTTATGGCTTCCGGGGGTCTAGATTCTCGGTCAGGGAAGGCATCTGGGATTACTGGCTTCAGCAGGGACACATGGAAGACTGGGTGGATCTTGAGCGTGTCAGGAAGGACGAGTTGTAGGCCACTTCGTTAACCATCCGTTTAATGCAGAAGGGGCCTATAAATTTGGGTCCCAATTTCTTCGACGGGCAAAGTATCTTTAAATTGGACGTCGCTAGCCAAACCTTCTCCCCAGGCCGCAACACCAGATCTCCCCTCCGTTTCCTGTTGAATGCCTTCCTGTAGTCTTCCTGGGCCCGACTGATGGCCTCTTGAAGCTTCTTATTGTTCGCAGAGAAAAACGTTACCACATCTTGCGTTGCTGGTACTTGGCATTCCGAGACCAAATCCGGGAGGAAGACTGGGTGAAAACCATAGTTGGCAAAGAACGGGGACTGTCCCGTCGCTGAGTGGCGGGCGTTGTTGTACGTGAATTCCGCTAGGGGTAGAAGTGGCATCCAGTCATCTTGAGTAAACGAAGTGTAGCATCTTAAGTATTGCTCCAGGGTCTGATTGGTCCTTTCGGTTTGACCGTTAGTTTGAGGGTGGAACGCAGAGGAGAGGGACAATTTGATGTCCAGGGCTTTGCACAGAACTCTCCAAAATCTTGACGTGAACTGGACCCCCCGGTCCGAGACAATGTCTTCGGGGACCCCATGCAGCCTTACTACCTCACGAATGAAGACTCGCGCAGTCTCGGCCGCCAAGGGGGTTTTCTTCAACGGGATGAAGTGGGCCATCTTGGACAAGCGGTGCACGACCACCAGGATTGCCGTGTGGTCTAGTGATGGCGGAAGCTCGACTATAAAGTCTAACGAGATCTTTTGCCAAGGCCGTTCAGGAATCGGTAAGGGTCGCAGCAGACCCCAAACTTTGTTTCTTGATGGCTTGTTCTTCTGGCAGGTGATACAGGACCTTACATAGCCCTTACAATTTTTAGCCATGTCCGGCCACCAGAAGGAGCGTCGGAGAAGTTCCAGGGTCTTTTCTGGGCCAAAGTGCCCCGCCATCGGGTGGTCATGGCAATGCCCCAAGACCAGGGTTCGGGCTTCCTCCGGCACCACAATTCGATCTTCCCTCCATAGGAGTCCCCCCTTGTTCTGGAGGGGCCCTCCGCCTGGGGTAGAGATGGTTGTGGATGCCTCCATTATCTTGGAACGAAGGTCCGACTGAAGGGCCAAGAAGTTACCCGAGGACAGGATGGTGTCGGGTACTGGGATCTCCTTGGCGTCCTCGTACATACGTGATAACGCATCTGGCTTAGTGTTCTTTGATCCAGGCCGGTACGTAATGTGGAAGTTGAATCTTGAAAAGAATAGTGCCCATCTTGCCTGTCGCGGGCGTAGACGCTTGGCGGTTCTCAGATATTCCAGGTTTTTGTGGTCAGTAAATATTAAGATGGGGTGCACCGCACCTTCCAGCAGGTACCTCCATTCCTCTAACGCCGTTTTGATCGCCAGTAGCTCTCGATCACCGATATCATAATCCTTCTCCGCTGGGGTAAGCTTCCGTGAGAAGAATGCTACAGGATGGAGCAATTCCTTGGTGCCTTTCCGCTGGGAGAGGATGGAACCTACCGCATTCTCCGATGCATCCACCTCCAAGATAAAGGGCAGGGCAGCATCTGGGTGACCCAAAATGGGTGCCCAGGTGAACAGCTTCTTCAAGGCTTCAAAAGCTTCCTGCGCCTCTGGTGTCCATCTGAACCGGGTTCCCAGCTTGGTTAGCTGAGTAATGGGGGAGACCAGACCCGAGAAGTTCTTGATGAACTTCCGGTAAAAATTTGCAAATCCGATAAATCGTTGGACGCCTTTCCTGTCCGTGGGTTCAGGCCAATCCAGTATTGCAGCGACTTTCTGAGGATCCATCGCGACCCCCGCAGTGGAGATAATCAGACCCAAGAAAGTAATGCTGGATTGTTTGAAACAACACTTCTCTGCCTTGGCGTACAACCCATGCTGCTGCAATTGCCCCAATACCCTCACTACATGTATTCTGTGTTCCCCCAAAGAAGGGGAGAAAATCAAAATGTCGTCTAAATAAAAATCCAGAAAGTCCCTAAAAATATCATTCACAAAGTGTTGAAAAGTGGCCGGAGCATTGCACAACCCGAACGGCATGACCAAATATTCAAAATGGCCAAAGCGGGTGCGGAAGGCCGTCTTCCACTCGTCCCCCTCCCTTATGCGAACCAAGTTGTACGCTCCCCTCAAATCCAGCTTTGTAAAAACCACTGCTGTTTTTAAACTTTGGAATAACTCCGGTACTAACGGCAGTGGGTAACGTTTTTTTATCGTGACCCTGTTCAATTCCCGGTAATCGATACACGGCCTTAAAGTTTTGTCCTTCTTTTCAACAAAGAAAATTTCCGCCCCCGCCGGTGAAGTGGAGGGGCGGATGAACCCCTTCTGGAGGCTGTCCTTGATATATTCCTTTAGGGCCCCCAATTCGAGCTCTGAAAGGGGGAAGATTCGCCCAAAAGGAATTTCTGAACCGGGTAACAGGTCAACGGGACAGTCATAAGGGCGGTGGGGGGGTAGAGTATCGGCTCCCCGTTTGCTGAACACATCTAGAAACTCATGGTAGGCTGCAGGGATTACTTGTTTTAATTCGGCTTCCCCCTCAGAGCACAGGAGGATTTGGGGGACCCCCGGGTCCGAAGTGTGGCAGTATACCCGACAGTATGGGGAAGGGAACGAGATTACTCCGGTCTCCCAGTCAATTTGGGGGTTATGGGCCCGTAACCATGGGAGCCCCAAAATGACTGGGAAGAGGGGTGAAGCTATAGCATCCAGGCGGAGGAGTTCCTGGTGCTGGCCGGCAATGACAGTGGCGATGGAGGGGGTTTCCTGGTTCACTACCCCCAATTTTATTCGGGAACCGTCGGCCAAATAAATATTGAACCCCTTCTGTTTCAATTGGAGAGGAATACCCTGCTGGTGAGCAAAATTAATATCCAAGAAGCAGCTGCATGCCCCCGAATCAACTATGGCCGATACTTCCACGGTCCTTTCTGGAAGCTGAAAGGAAAGGGGCACCACTAAGTATTGGGATGGACCAACATTGCCAATGGATAAGGAAGAAGAGGTGCACTGACTCAGTTTCTGCGGGCAGGATCGTACCATATGACCAGCTTTACCACAGTAGAGGCACAGGTTCTGGGATCGTCTGCTCTGGTGTTCCTCTGGAGATAGTTTAGGCCGTGCCAGGCCGAGTTGCATCGGTTCAGGGATATCTCCAGGTGGCCGGTTCTGGATGTTTGGTCTCCTTGCTTGACTGGGACCTTGAAATGACCCCCAGGGATTTCCATGACCCTGGCCGGACCTCTCAAACCTGCGTTCCCGCAGTCTACGGTCAATCTTAATGGTCAGCGCAATTAAGTCCTCTAAAGTCTCAGGCACCTCCACCCGGGCGAGCTCATCTTTCAGGCCTTCTGATAGGCCTATACGGAACTGATGCAGGAGTGCGAACTCGCTCCAGCGTGTGTCCCCCATCCAGCGCCTAAACTCAGACGCGTACTCCTCCGCCGCTCGGCGGCCTTGACGGAGCGTGTACAAAGTACCTTCAGCAGAAGCTGCCCGCTGTGGGTCATCGTATAGGATGGCCATTGCGTCAAAAAAATTGTCAACCGAACTAAGGTGAGGGTCATTTTTTCCCCGCAGTCGGTGGGCCCAGTCTTGGGGTTCACCCTGCAGGAGGGAGATGACGAACCCCACCTTCACGGATTCAGTCACGAAGGTCCGGGGTTGTAACTCAAAGTAGAGAAGACAGGACTCACGGAATGACCTGAAGCGTGTGCGGTCCCCGTGAAAACGTTCCGGTAAGGGTACTCGGGGTTCGGCCGCCGGGAGTGGTGCGGACGCCCCAGAAACCGGCACAGGGGCTGCTACGGCCGGGGGTGCGGGGACCGCGGCCTGTGGGGCAGGAACGGATATAGTGCAGGTCTGGAATTGATTTTCAATCTGCTGACATCTGTCCTGCAGGGCCGATACGGCCTGTGTCAAATTAGACAGGTGCCTGCAGATCTCCTCAAGCGGCGAGGGCCCTCCTCTAGACTCAGTCATGGCCTTCTGGTACTGTAAGGGACCGCCTGGCGGTACCACTAGCACTCCACTGAATAGGCGTCCCCAGCGCACGGAGTCTAAGTCCCAGGGTGCTTGTTCACCAGGGCCCCTGATGGTGGGGATGGACTTGGAGCCCCCCGAGACCAGGTCGTGGCTACTGGGTGCGTCCGTCAGTGGTAGTGGTATGCGCCAAGGGCTCCCACAGGGAAGAATCTGGTATGAGGAGGTCAGAAGACCCCACTGCAAGGGATGGATGGATGGATGAGCAAGGTCAGACGGGTCGGGTCGGTAACAGAGAGGACGGCAAGGTACAAGGCAGCGGGCATAGAATGGTCGGGTCACATGCCAGGTCAGCAACAGCAGTAGGGGGCATTCAGGAGAGAGGTCAGGCAAAGCAAGGGTCAGAATAGGAGAAAACAGCAAGGTCAGGTACAATCCGGGTCAAAAACTTACAGGGTACAGGTTCGCAGGATACAGGATGCAGGAAAGACCAGAAGGCACTGAATGACAGCTCAGGGCCATTTAAATATCCTGCGCTGCCATTGGTGCCCAGCGGGCGGCCGCGGCTTCTACTGCGCATGCGCGAACTCGAACGCCGCGGCCGGCCCGGACCTAGTGCCCGTGTCCCTGCACAGGGCGGTGCACTGCGCCTGCACCGGGACCATCGCGGCGGGGATCGAAGAGATCCCTGACACCTCCCCTTAATTACCAGACTGAGCCTGGGTTCACACATATGCGGTGCGGTATATCGCATGTGTGAACCGCACCGCATTCCTGTGCAAATCACATGCGATTTGTGTGCGGTGCAATCGGAGCCATACATTTTCTATGGCTCTAACCGCACCCACAACAAAAACGCGCAGGACCCTTTTTTTTCTCCGCACTAAAATTGGATCACATGGGTATTCACACCTATGCTATCCGATTCTACACATTGCACAGCGTTTTGCAGACTGCTTTTGGGGTGTTGTTAACTTAACATACACACCCGCAGCGGTTTGCATGAACGGGATGCGATTCTAATGTGGTGTGGAATTCGCACAGAAAATGGTGCGAATTCCGCACTGTATCAGTGTGAACCAGGGCTGAAAGAAGACAAAGAAAGGTAGAAAAAACATGCTATTTAAAAAGTGACAGGAAAAGTGATTTAAAAAAGTAAAAGCTTTTAGCAAGACCCAAAAAAGAAAATAAAACAACTACAAGCATCAGCAATCACCAGCAGTCAAAAGTAAAACTTTTTCAATCTCCACTCAAATTTCCAACTCTTTTTAGCTATCAGCCAGCAAAAAATGCCAGACAGCAAGCATGTGCTTCTGGCAGGAGAAAGACCTGTGTTGTTTACACACAGCTCTCTCCCCTGTCAATCTTTCTCAAGGATCCCCGAGCCAGGACTCGGGGATTGACATGTCTAGCCACCAATGGTGGTGAGGGTAGGACGGCACGTGCGCGCCCCCTAACTGGAAATGCAAATCACTTATATTTACGTGATTTTTGTGCAGCCTTGCTGTCCTGTAGCAGTACTTCACTATAGGGCAGCGGGCAAGCAGTTAATTACACAGCTTCTGAGGCACATTTATTGCAGATAAGGCACCAAGTGAGTTTAATTACCACCTTAATCAGCCACAGAACTTGTGTAATTATTATGCGTTCGGTTTTAAATGGATGAGGTGCAATCCTACCTTGTTCCCATTACAAAAAAGGCCCCGTGCAAGCCAGGGAAGACAGGCCCATCTGTTATTGTCTTTTTCTCTGTCCTCAACTACAAAAGAACATGGACAGAAGCACCTCTAAGAGTACCACCCAAATCAAAAATATTAAATATTCATTTGTCTTTGATTGGAGTGATTTGACTTTGCCACTTTATATGGATTAGTATGTTTAGAGCTGCCTCGACTTTAAGACTGAGGAAAACTCTTCTGAGACAGGCTGGGAAAAGATGGCAATTGGCCAGCTCATTATAGTTCATCTTTAATACACCTCAACACACCATCAGTACTCTTGCTTGACCCTGCTGATATCTTCTTAGAGTGTACTGTTTATGACCTGGCTTGTACTGACCCTGCTGGTTCCTCACGGGTGGTTCCGTTTTATTTGAACTCTGACCTACACCTGTGTGACCTGGCTTGTCTAGACTACGCTTTTGTGTAAGACGTCCGTGTTACCGGACTCACTATTACAACTCAGCTGTCCTGCTACTGCTATGCACCAGTCTCATGCTTTTTCATCTACATCTGCAGTGGTGCACCACAAGTACCAGCCAGCTTGCTCTGCTTACAGTCCTGCTCATGGTATGCGCTCTTATTTACTAAACTTATTTCACAATCAGTACATCTGAACTGTTTTACCTGCAAACCTGCATCTAACTCCTGGACTGACAGGAGAGTTCTTTGCTCCTCATTTTTATGTGTTTTTTATGTACTCCTCCACCCAGGTCATCAAATTTAGTTATTTCATTTAGGTTTCTCAAGTCATTGCAGACCTTAGACTGCCATACGGTTTAGGGATTAGTACTATGGAACATTAACACTCTCTGTTCGTTTATAACCCCAAACCCTAACACAACTTCTGTACTTCTTCAGAAATAGTTTGTTCTCTGAGCTTCAGGTACCTCAGTCACAAAGTCATTGTAAATTTCATTAGGTTGACCAGGACATTCTGAAAAGACCTCTTTAATTTTCTGCAAGAATTCCTTCACCCTCTGGGTAAATTTCCAGAGGTCCTCGACAATTTTTTTTTTCACACAATCATTTTTTCCTATGTGGGCTTGGCTATATCCAGTGTTAGTAGAATATGTACAATCCAGTATGTTGGTAGTTGGTTGGTATCAGAAAATTGAGAGATCGTCTCCATGGCCGTCTATATAATTTAGAGAGAGAGTGCATGGCATTAATGTAGCTATACATTTTAGGCCTCTTTCACATGGGCATTCCATATGTCCATTTTTCATCTGTCTGTTAACAGATGAAAAACGGGCACCCATGTATTCCTATGGGCTAGCGGATGTAAAGGGATGATCATCTGTTTACATTCGTTAATGTCTGCATCTGTTAACATCCGTTTTTTTGTATTGGAAGAAAACCTTATTTTTATTCCGTTTAAAAAAAAAAACTGGATATAAACTGATAAAAACGGATGTAAACTGATGTGAACTGATGAAAAACTGATGTGAACTGATCTGTTTTTCTTGAAAAAAACACGACTGACCTAATGAAAAAAATGGAACGCATGCGTGAAAGGGGCCTTAATGATGCTCATGGAGGCGATATTTGCGTGAAGTGTTTTGAATCTTTCATGTTCAAACTAAGATTCCAGTAGGGTTGAACTTTGAATGGGACCTCACCCGTTACTTGAATGAAGCTTTGTGTGTTTTATATGCAGCATTTATTGAAATACTGTATAAATGGATTTTTCTAATTAATCATGATTGTAGATATTGATATATCCACATGACACTTCATCATAATATTATCATCTTGATAACATTCTGACTACTTTGTACAATAATTGGCTATATACTTGTGAGCTGATAATGAGCTGGCTGTAACGGATATGTTTTTAACCATTGTTTGTTTTTGATTTCGCAGTATTTTTTATAACATAAATATTTGGATTTGATATGAGATATATAGCATGTGTGTGTGTATATGTATGAGATAGATAGATAGATAGATAGATAGATAGATAGATAGATATGTGTGTGAGTGTATGTACACCCGGGTGTTACTCAGCAGGTATATGTGTGTTGGCTGGTTTGTCAGTTTGGTTTTAACAAAGCACAGTTTAAGTGTGAAACGCGTTAGCCTCTTCCCTCCCCTGCTTGTACATCTATGTGCATGCTATTGATCGAATAGGGGTGTTTTTGGATTTCATATTGGAAGTGTGGCCATCCAGATTTCTTTTGTCTTGTACATTGTAGCTGTGACTAGGCGAGCACCACAGAGATCTTGCCATTGGCGCCGGCTCACCTTCGAACAGCGTGCATGTGTTGACAGTAGTTTGGTTACTTTTCACATGAATGGGATTCCTTTTGCTATAACCTTAGAGGAAGTATTTCTGAGGACTGCATTTCTATAGCACATAGCATAATAAACTACTTCCAATACCTGCTGGGGCCCCCTGGCAGACCTTGGTAGTGCACAATTTTCTGAGTGATGTTTGTCAGACCTTCACCATTATATGAACACTTTCTTTGTCTGTTTATTGATTTTCACAGTCGCACTTATTTATTTGCGCTCATTGTAGCGAGTCACTTCCATGATATCACTTGTGTTTGATAATTTTATATTTTTATTAGTGCACTTTTTTCTAATTTTTGTATATTAATTTCTTCAGCGCTGCATCAACTTTTTATATATGTTTTATATAAGGTTTTTGGATTCCTTTTTTGTGCATATGCTGCTGACATCAGCAGGATCTTGAGCGCTCGCTGATCTTTTAGACTTTGGTAGTGGCCTGACTATAGCATTCCTTTCAATGGATGCCTCAATTGTATGTAAAGGTACCATCAGACTTGAAAAATATGGTTAGGGTGCATATTTGAAACCCAGTGCCTCATGCAGAGTCACTGATATCACCAATCGGTAAATGTCAACAGAGTTTGTCACTTTTTTATATAATATGATTGTAAAATGTTATATATTTATGTCTTGTGTTTTTGGCCTATTTTTTATGATTTCAGAAATGTATACTTTGTCTCCCTGAAGAAACGGGCTGCATCCCATGACACATCGTAGCAATTGACAAAAGTATCAGCTTGGAAATGGCTATGCCAATGTAATATGTATGTGCCACAAGACTATTTGTTGCAATATTGTTTATCCAATTTTTGCTATAAACTTGTTATGTTTTTTAAGAGGAACATGTGCACATTTTATGTTCCACCACTTTTATGGTGGTTCAGTTTTAATAATAAAGTGTCAATTGTTATTTAATTTGATTTTTTGTTTTTTTCACTTGTATGGTATGGTATGGTACCTTTAACCACCTCCTGTCCAATGACGGGCGCAAGGTGGTTCTCTCGTTCTGATAGGCTGTCTTTTGACGTCCTTCCATTCTCACCGCGCATGTGCGGCTCAAGGAGCACGCAGCACGGCGATCGGAGGTGCTCTGTGTCCCTCGGACACAGCGGATCACCGATCCATGGAAAGAGCCGAAGATGTCGGCTCGGTCATGTGATCAGCAGCTGATTGCATGTAAACACGGAAATGCCGGTTATCAGCATTTCTCTCCTCTCACGCTGACAGCTCGAGAGGAGAGGAGAGCCGGTAATCGGCATTCCGTGGAGGGGACATGTACACTGATCATCAGGGAACTGATGATCAGTGTGCCCTGATGATCAGTGTGGCCCCAGAAGTGCCACCTGTCAGTGTCCATCAGTGCCAGCTGTCAGTGCTGAACAGTGCCACGTGCCAGTGCCCATTAGTGCCACATCAATGCCACATATCAGTGCCTACCAGTGCACATCAATGCCACATATAAGTGCCCATCTGAGCTGCCCTTCAGTGTCACCCATCAGTGCGCATCAGTGCCGCCTATCAGTGTGCATCAGTGCCGCCTATCAGTGCCAATCAGTGCCGCCTGTCAGTGCCACCTATCAGTGCCGCCTATCAGTGCCATATATCAGTGCCATATATCAGTGCTGCCTTTCAAGGCCCATCAGTGAAGCCTGTCAATGCCCATCAGTGCCACCTACCAGTGCTTCCTCATCAGTGCCCATCAGTGCCATCTATCAGTGTCCATCAGTGCATCTTATCAGTGCCCATCACTAAAGCCTCATTAGTGCACATCAGTGAAGGAGAAAAATCACTTATTTACAAAATTTTATAACAAAAACTAAGAAAAAACTTTTTTTTTCAAAATTTTCAGTGGTTTTTGGTTTGTTTAAGAAAAAATAAAAACCCAGAGGTGATTAAATACCACCAAAATAAAGCTCTATCTGTCACAAAAAAATTATAAACATTTCATATGGGTACAGTGTTGCATGACTGCGCAATTGTCATTCAAAGTGTGACAGTGCTGAGAGCTGGAAATTGGCCTGGGCAGGAAGGGGGTATAAGTGCCCTATAGGCAAGTGGTTAAAACCCCACTAGCTTTTTGGTTAGGGTTTCAATTTGCAGCGTACTACTAAGGGGTGTGGTACCCGTAAATCCTTTTAGCAAGGATTCAGAGATTGCTTTCTGGGTCTCCATCTATCACCTCATGTCTTTCATTAATTCACAATACTTGTTAACTGCGCTGTAAGTACTGGGTCTGGAAAACTTGCTCAGTACTATTTTGTTTTTTTTCTACTACTAAACAATATCCCAACCTATGTGAATGGACCGCTATCCTTGTGTGAGAGTGGGGAACCACAGCCGCTCCTCTATTATTATTATTATTTTATTATTTATATAATATAGTAAATCATGGTATACTGCAAAATGAGGGTATACCAGGCTAACTTCTGGTTCCTGAAGTCCTCATATATCATCTTTACATTTCTTCCATGCATTTGCCAAGTTGGGATCCCACAACTTTGTGGTACCAAAGTCTTCACTGGCCACTGGTTTGTCTGTTATTTCTGGCACTGTGGCTGTTTTCTCTGACTCTCCAACCATCACCATTAGTGGGAAGTTGTCATATACCATTGGTTCACAGCCATTCACCTCTTGCTAGCTAGCATTTGTGAAATGGCTTCCATTTTGTTCAACAATAGGTGTCTGTCTCTTTAAGATGCTGCCCACATCTGAGCACCAACTTGCAAGGGTGACAGGCTTAACTGGTAGGGCAGCAGCCGAGATAAGCTGAGCTGCCCTGGGTTCAGTTCAAATAAGTTCAGATGCCAAACCTGAATCCCAATGAAATCAAGGGTAGTTAAATCCGTCAAATTAAAATACCATTTTCTGGGCTAATAAACAAGATTTATATAATTTGTTTTCACACAAATAGAGCTTGGCTTTTTTATTATATAAATGAAAATGTTTGAGGTCCACCTAAAAGTCTATACCAGACTTTTTAATCCAAACAGGCAGCCTAGCTGGTCAGAAAAGGGGACGGAACAAGTGTGCTGTGGCCTGGTGATCATGGGAGTCTGGAGACCAGTGGCCATTTAGTGTTCTATCAGGAGTCAGACATTTCATCCAGCAGCAGCAGGTTCCTTAGCAGAGAGTGAGGTCTAGATATCAGGTACAATTTGAACCTAGGAATGAAGGCTTTATTCTATCCAAGGCTCTACAAAGACTCCAGGACAGGATTTATTAAGCTGCTGAAGGGGAAAAACCATCCAAAACAATCCAGGATTTTTAATGACATACCCTATTGCGACCCTATTGTTTGAGCATGCACAGCTCCATGTGCATGACTGCACCATGCCGTGATAATGTGACTCCCATGATCATATGCAGGAATGGAATCAAACAGTCGAAGAGTCAGAACCCAGAAAGAAGATTGGGAGAAGATGTAAGCACTTGTGACTGACAGGAGCACTCACAGTGCACTGCTGGAGGGGATCAGTAGGCAGTTAAGTCTGCCATAATATGCTAACATGCCGTGCATACTGGCACATTATGGCTACAAGCTCTTGGGGGCTCATTTTTCTATTTTTTTTTTGGCAAGGTTTAATTCTGCTATAAGGAAGCTGCCACCTAAAGACCTGTAAAGCCTTTGTTTCCAAAACTGCAGATTTCTGTAGTACTTATCACCTGAAATTGTGCATCTGGACCATTAATCTTTTTCAATTACGGCCAGTTTCAGTTTAACCACGCAAGCACATAGTGGACATCTTAGTATAAAATCCTCCATTTCTTGGCACTTTGACACATGGAATAACCAACATTTTTCAAAACAACGATACTGTAGAGTGATGTGTTTCCTGAGAAAACTGTTTTATTAGTATAACTAATATAACTATATAAATTGCTAAAAGGTAACTAAACCAAAACTAAAAGTCTTATTTTGTGGAATGTCAGTCCCTAAATATGGCAAATTAATTTTCTTCTTTCATTTTCTGCATTTACAGAAAAATACCTGGTGATTTTGCCAGAAACAATCTGGGGCAGCTGTGCTGAGAAACCAACCTGCTTCCAGGTTTTATTGCCAAAGCCTAATTGAACAAGATGAAGTTAGAAGCTAATTGGCTACCATGCACAGCTGCAGCAAAATCTGAGTGCACCAGTTTTAGTAAATCTTTCCTTCCTTAAAATACCAGGATTTTTAAGTAGACAGTCTGAGGAATTTAGTAAGCAGTATGGAGTCTTTTTTTAACACCGTCACCAGAGCATTACAGCATCATATGACTGGTGTGGCAGTAATCAGGGACACTGATTGGTGGCAGTAGGTTTAAAAAAAAAAAAAAAGTGAGAAAAAAATTATTTAATTTCTTAATTGTTCAAAAAAAATCACAACTTCAGAAAACTCTCACTAAATACCTTACACTGGCTACTTTCCAAAAAGCCCTGGTATTTTAGGGCCTCAAGAAATGAGATAGGCTGTAAGTACATTTTTTTCAATTATTTAATTTTTCTTTCTTTTTTTTTTTTTTTTACAATTGTTTTTCTTTTCTCACATTTATTTTTGTATACTGTGACCAGAGCAAAGCAGTGTTACTATAGTGATCATATAGTCTTGAAGTGAGAAGGATTTTTAATATTTTTTTTAACTATATGATTGTTTATAACAGTGATGATCACTGCTATAAGCAATCATTTTAATTAATGCCATCCAATCATTCACAGCCAATCAATTGCATATTATTGTGATTAACCACAGCTATCACATGGTGCAGATGCATTATTATTGGCCCTTTCTGTACCACATGATCACTGTGACCCATCACAGAGATCATCGCAAAAGAACACAATGAATGGCTATGAATGAAAGCCATGCATTGCGTACAACTGTGCTGCGACTGGTCACAGCAATCACATGTTCCCGGGAATGACTTGGTACAATGATCTGTCATCTGCTGTGTCTGGTGGACACAGCAGGTGACAGATTTGTGCTGCAGCAAAACTTCTAGGGCATGTGCGAGGCATGTGAGTTAGGGGATGTCATATGTCAACTACCTAGGATGGGAAAAGTCTATCTTGACTGTCATTTTGCAATAGGCTGGGTGGCAACCATAGTTCACACCATAAATACAGCAGAGGAGTAAACTAAGAAAGAAGCTTCTTTTCCTTAAGGAACAGAAGCCTGCAAAAAGAAAACTAAATCAGACACCATATCTGAGGAGTGGAAAGCTGCAATATATTCCATTTCTGGTTTTTGGTGTATTATTAAGGTTTTAAATGTAAGAGTTTAGGTTTTATACTAAGAAGTGTAGAGAGAGAGAGACATAATTTTGCCCCTGTACAAATCCATCAGTAATACCTCATCTGGAATATGCAGTTCAGTTTTGGGCACCAATTCACAAAAAGTATATCAGAGAACTGGAGAAAGTGCAGAGAAGGGCAACCATACTGATAACAGGCATGGAGAAACTCAGCTATGAGGAAAGAATAGTTGATCTGAATCTATTCTCTCAAGAAAAGGTGATTAAGGGGGAATATGATCACAGTAAAAGAGAGCTAACTTCCACAGACAGGTTTTTTTTAACAGTAAGCACTGTGAAATTGAACCCCCCCAGGAACTAGTTCTGGCCAGCTCAGTAGATTGTTTGAAAAACAGCTTGATGGATTCCTAAATGCACAAAATGTGGCTGGTTAATAACATATATAGGTAATAACACCAGAGATCCATGGAATATCTAAATGCTCCAGAGGGAAAAAATATTTCCTGTTTTCCTTTAGGCAAATTGGACCTTTACTTTATAGGTGTTCTGCCTTTCTCTGGATCAACTGTGGGTGTATAATTTTGTATACGGAGGTTTTCTTCTCCCTCCTTTTTTACTTTTAATATATTGATTAAACTGCTGGTGTCTTTTTTCCACCTATTTTAAAATTCTGGTTTATGCATTAAGATGCATTTGCTCCACTGTTAATCTTAATTGACCTGTGTAGCATTGGCATTGTTTTCTTCAGAAACTGAGCTGGATGTCTATGCTGTGTAGCTATACAGTTCATGTGTGGTGTCTAGACCATTAAATGAATTGAAGGACAGTCTCTGGCACAACGCCTGGCATTTCACATTGTCTGACACTTTTGCAAAACTGTTAAAGATTTACATAAAAATGCTCCAACACATTTATTTTTTAGCTGTTGAATATTCTGCAATAGGATCATAAGAAGTAATTCCTTCAGTGCCTCCCTAATGTGAGGCAGATTCACTTTACTATGAACCTAAATAACCCAGCATTCATCCAAGTAAATAAATGAACTTGCACATCATTCTTCATGTGGTTTTATCTTACAGTCAGTAATAGCTAGAACATTATGTGGTATTTCTGTTTTATAACATTATAGTTGAGCAATTTGCTTGGCGTACGTGGCTTTAACATTTAATGTTTAAAAATTTGGGTGAAATTTTAGGTTTGAAGCATTGGCTAATTGATTTACCACTACTGACAATAAAAAGGCCATTTAACGACACATTAATATTTAAATAACACATTTACAGGCAGGGCAATATAACCATAAATGAGGAAAGTAATTAGTCTGCTACCATTACTGGCAGCAAAACTACTGTTTGGCTTTTTGTTCCCACTGCAGCAATAACCGTAATAAACCTGCAATTACTAATGGCATAGGTTATGGAAAAGGCCACCTATCCTATGTCTCCAGACTCAGAATGCCTTAGGCAGTAACAAAATTAATTTTTATGTGCTCTCTAACAAACCAATGACAATAAGCCCTTTATCCCAAATAAAGCCATTAACAGCTTCCAGGCAACATAATGTTATAGAAGCCAGAGCTGGACTTTTTTTATGAATGGGATATTCAACAGTACCACTTTTGTTTTACCTTTTTTTTTTTCTGTAACATTTTTCGTATATTTTCTTTCTGCAGGACTCTTTGGACTTTCTCCATTCAGTTCAAGATGACTAAAACAGATATTGCTAAAATGTCATTATGAAAACAATTAGTAAAAAGAACAAATATTTTGAAGCTTTACTATAAAAAAAAAATCTTAATGTACATTCCTATGATAGTACTAATATAACGAACCAATGGAGTACCTAACATGTTTAATACTGAAATGGATGACTGTAACATCCCCTTTCTTTATATGATAGAATAAATTTCAGCAATAATTGTGAAAATAAAAATATTGTCATCAAAAGAAACACAGACAGTGGTAATGTTCCACCCTTTTTTTTTTTTTTTTTTGGTTGAGTGCCTCCTTACATTGCTATACTTGCCCAAATCAATGCATACAACCTTCCATTTCAGATGATGTAGAGGTTAATGGACTCCATTCACAAAGCAGTATTTTCCTCTTTAAAATTTGTGGTGAAATACTTCACAGCGTTTTTAAAAATTTTTTTGCAATTCACAAAAAAGTTTTAAAAATTTAAGGCATGTGGGATTTAATTGATATATGCGGTATTTATCTCATAAAACCATGCAGTATTTTATCTCCTGTGATATGTGATATCCAGTGACACGGATACAGTGGAGAAGAATTAGAACCCCTGTCAGTTTTTATTGCTGGTAAAGAAGTAAAATGGTTTAAACTATAGAAATATGCCAACTTGCTAAGTCAGTGCAGTCCCTTCAGCAGATGTAATAATGCAAAGAAAAAAAAAATGGTGACTAGAATACAGTCAAAGGGAAGCTGATTTCGCAGGACACACATGGTGTATCAAAAACAACTAAGTTAAATTAGGTAATGGCAAAATATATTCATACATGTCAAATATTTAATGAAAATAGTCTCAAATATATATACACTATATTGCCAAAAGTATTGGGACATCCCTCCAAATCATTGGTTTCATGTGTACCAATCACCTCCATGGCCACAGGTGTATAAAATCAAGCACCTAGGCATGCAGACTGCTTCTACAAACATTTGTGAAAGAATGGGTCGCTCTCAGGAGCTCAATGAATTCAAGTGTGGTACTGTGATAGATTGCCACCTGTGCAATAAGTCGATCCATCAAATTTTCCTTGCTACTAAATATTCCACAGTCAACTGTTAGTGGTATTATAACAAAGTGGAAGCAACTGGGAACAACAGTAACTCAGCCACGAAGTGGTAGGCCATGTAAAATGACAGAGCGGGG
Source organism: Staurois parvus (assembly GCF_062004578.1). NCBI lineage: Eukaryota > Metazoa > Chordata > Amphibia > Anura > Ranidae > Staurois > Staurois parvus. The sequence continues at coordinate 1,132,917 of NW_028318316.1, forward strand.
TCGGTGCATGATGAAGTGCACAGAAGTCACCAACTCTCTACAGAGTCAATAGCTAAATACGTCCACACTTCATGTGGATCAGCACAACAGTGCATAGAGAGCTTCATGGAATGGGTTTCCAAAGCGTTGGATGCAGTGGGGTAAAGCACACCGCCACCGGACTCTAGAGCAGTGGAGATGTGTTCTCTGGAGTGAAGAATCAAGCTTCTCTGTCTGGACATTTTGGACAGTTGTATGCTTCCAACTTTGTGGGATTGGTTTAGAGATGGCCCCTTCCTGTGTGTGTAAAATTAAAAGTCCCAGTTTGACTTGAATGCTGTGTGTGTGTGTGTGTTTTTTGTTTTTGTTTTGTTTTTGTTTTGTTTTTTTAATACTATTTTCTTTCAATGTTTGACTTTTAGAAATATATTTTGTATTTACTTAAAGTATGATTAAAGGAAGAGATTTTTTTTTTTTTTATCGGGTGGAGAGGTATTGGAGCACCTCTTATGTTTTTATTGCAGTCTGTTCCTATTGGGAAGATTCACCCTCTCCATTTCTCCTGTTTACCATTATCATGAAAGTAAATCTTCCCAATGGGACCAATAAACTGGCAGGGGTTCTAAACCTACATTACTCTATCCAAAATGAAAAAGAAAGCTTTGCCTTTACACTGTGTGCACAGTTATTAGGCAAGTTGTATTTCTGATGAATAATTTCATTATTTAACAACTAGAGTGCTCTTGGTCAATCCAAAATGTTAATAAACCTCAAACCTGAATATTTAAGAAAGTAAAAGTGAGGTTTTGGCTTTCTTAGGAGAATATCTATGTGTGCACAATTATTGGGGGAGCTATTAGTGTGCAGAGTTATTATGCAACTAAGTGTTAAAGTGAGAATAATAGGTCCAACTAGTTCATCTTTAATAATACCTGCCCATACCAGTACCCCACCTCCACCTTGCTGGCGTCTGAGTCGAAGTGGAACTCTGGGCCTGTTACTGATCCAGCCACAAGCCCATCCATCTGGTTCATCAAGAGTCACTCTCATCTCATCAGTCCATAAAACCTTTGAAAAAATATGTCTTCAGATATTTCTTGGCCCAGTCTTGACGTGTTCAGTGGTGGTTGGGTTTCAGCCTGCCTTACCTTGCCCATGTCTCTGAGCAGTGAACACCTGGGCACTCCAGGTAGGTTTCAGTTCTGGAATATGTTAACACTGGAGGGTAATGGGGTTGATTTTACTAAAAGTAAATATACTGTGCACCACGAATGCCCCTACAAGTGCAGTTGCTTTTTATCCGAGGAGAAGCTCTGAAATGAGGTGAAGCTCTGCAGATTTCTTTCATTCAATCATGTGCAAGAAAAATTGGTGTGTGTGTGTATTATTTTTTTTTTCTTCATGTTCCCCTCAGATCTAGAGCAACCGCACTTTCAGTGCACTTGCATTTCACAGCCTATTTGCTTCTAATAAATCAACCCCACTGGGTTCCTGGGAGCTTCGCGTTTGATTTTTTGGCAGTTAATTTGTGTCTTTTTTTTTTGTTCTCAACACATTTCTTGCGACCCTGTTGATCACTCCCCAATATCTTAGCAATTTCAAGAGTGCTGCATCCCTCTGAAAGATGTTTTACAATTTTTTGTCTTTTCAGAGTCAGTTAAATCTCGTTTTTGGCCTATTTTGCACGAGGAAATAAGCTGCCTAATAATTATGCACACCTTGATATAGGGTATTGATCTCCTTAGGCCACACCCTCCCTCATTATACAAATACTCTGATATGCTTAAATCCAATAAGCATTCAAGTTTATACAGCTTGGAATTGGACAGTATGCATAAAATGATGATTTGGTCAAAATACTCACTTGCCTAATAATTGTGCACATAGTATAGTTACACTTTTAAGCAGCCTTTCTCAACCTTTTCAACACAGAGGAACCCTTATAAATAATGAAAAAATATTGTTCCAGTCTCAGGGAACCCCTGCTAAAAATGACTATATCTACAAATCATGATGCATTAGTGTGATGGTCAGTGGGAAGAATGATCCTTATACTTGTGGTCACTGGGAAGAATTACTCCCTTATAGATAGCTGAAAAGATCAATGGTGTCAGTGAGAAGATATCTCTAAAAAAAATTATGAAAAAGTAAAGTACCCTCACTGCATATGACATATAGGTTCTAACAAGGGATTAGACCATTGTGATATGCATGTACATTGTATTATGTTTGGAGTGATGGGGAGGTTTTTTGCAGCAAATTATGTAAATGCTTGTAGATACACAAAAAAGTATCTAAAAATTTGGCAAAATGACATGAGAAAATAGATTTTACTACATGTAATGGGGTAGATTTATTTAAAGTAATGGTGTGGCTTTACTAAAGGCACATAGTTTGAGCACTTTGCAAGTGACTTTGCTCCAGAGCTTAGTAAATGAAGGGAAGCTCTGTTGGCTTCCATCATCCAATGTGTAATCAAAAATTATTTTTTTTTCCCCTTGTATGTGATTGGGTATACTTTGTAACATGAAGCTTTACCTTATGTACTAAGCACTGGAACAAATTGCACAGTCTATTTGCGTTAAATAGACTGCCAATAATTATATAATTTTGGATAGAGTAAGTCTAACCCCTGTCAGTTTTTTTTGGGGGGGGAGGGGGTTACCATCTGTGTCCCCATTGGAAGATGTCCCTTGTGGGGACAACTCAAAATGTGGAATTTTCTTTTAATTTCACTTTCAATTACAATGGTAAACAGGAAAAATAGAGAGGGTGAATCTCCCTAATGGGAACAGGCGACAGTAAAAACATAATAGTTGTTCTAAATCACCTCCACTCTATCCAAAAGTAAACCAGAAAAATGTATTTAGTTATTTTTTTAAGTAAATTATCCCCAATGATTTTCATATTTCCAAATTTAGGTTTTTATTCATTGCTGTTGAGGGAACTGATCCAAAAAGGCAGAACTGCCTATTACATTTTTACATTTCTTAAATACTGCATACCTGGACCACTACTTAATTACTGCATGCATTTAATTATTTCCTTCTGTGAATTGACTTTAACAACTTTTTTCATGTGGTATTTACCAAGCATTTTGAGGTAAATACCGTAAAATTATATAGTGAATTGACAATTTCAGGATCACATACAGTTGTGACCAAAATTATTCAACCCCCAATGCTGTAAAGGGGTTTAGGGACTATAGTGTACATTTGGAATTGTATTCAGAATCAAATCCTACAAGGACGTTGTAACTACCCAAATGCAACTAAAATGACATCAATTGTTTATGTAATACAGTAGTAAATGGTTCTTATGTGGTTTCTTCATTGCCACAATTATTCAACCCCTTAAAGACTACCACTCTGAAGAACAGAGGTTCATACAGGTGCTTTCCATCAGGTATTGAAAACACCTGTGGATGTCACCGAGCAGCAATCAAGCATAATAAGCACCAATTAGGCAGCTTTAAAATGACTGTGATACTCAGCTCCTTCTAGACATTTACTGGTGTGGTTACAAACATGGTGAAGGCAAGAGAATGGTCCAGGAAGACAAGAGAAGAGGTGATTTCTCTTCACAGGAAGGGCAATGGCTATAAGAAGATTGCAAAGATGTTAAACATACCAAGAGACACCTTAGGAAGCATCATTCGCAAATTCAAGGCAAAGGGCACTGTTGAAACGCTACCTGGTCGTGGCAGAAAGAAGATGCTGACTTCGACTGCTGTGCGCTACCTGAAGCGTAGAGTGGAGAGAAGTCCCCGTGTGACTGCTGAGGAACTGAGAAAAGATTTGTCAGATGTGGGTACAGAAGTTTCAGCCCAGACAATAAGACGCACACTGCGTAATGAAGGCCTCCGTGCCAGAACTCCCAGGCGTACCCCCTTGCTGTCTCCAAAGAATAAGAAGAGTCGACTGCAGTATGCCAAAAGCCATGTGGACAAACCACAAAAGTTGTGGGATAGTGTTCTGTGGACTGATGAAACAAAATTAGAACTGTTTGGGCCCATGGATCAACGCTATGTTTGGAGGAGGAAGAACAAGGCCTATGATGAAAAGAACACCTTGCCTACTGTGAAGCATGGTGGAGGGTCAATCATGCTTTGGGGCTGTTTTGCTTCTGCAGGTACAGGGAAGCTTCAGCGTGTGCAAGGTACCATGAATTCTCTTCAGTACCAGGAGATATTGGATGGAAACGTGATGCAGTCCGTCACACACCTGAGGCTTGGGAGACGTTGGACCTTTCAACAGGACAATGATCCCAAGCATACCTCCAAGTCCACTAGAGCATGGTTGCAGAGGAAAGGCTGGAACATTTTGGAGTGGCCATCGCAGTCACCAGACTTAAATCCGATTGAGAACCTCTGGTGGGACTTAAAGAAAGCAGTTGCAGTGCGCAAGCCTAAGAATGTGACTGAACTGGAGGCCTTTGCCCATGAAGAATGGGCGAAGATACCCGTAGATCGCTGCAAGACACTTGTGTCAAGCTATGCTTCACGTTTAAAAGCTGTTATAACTGTAAAAGGATGCTGTACTAAGTACTAAGATTGAATGTCACTTGGGGGTTGAATAAAACTGATAATGCTGTGAGCACAGAAAAGACATTTGTGGTTATTTCATTATAACTGTTATGTTATATTTGTCTGACCTACAAGTGCCTCTTTAATGTAAATGTAAGCAAGATGACTGAATGATCAAAAGCAATGTCAAACTGGCCAAAACACTCAATTTCAGTGGGGGTTGAATAATTTTGGTCACAACTGTACGATATGTAGGCAAAAGGTGTCCAGACACCTAAATATCGCATGCGATCTCCTTCTGTGAATGGAGCTTATTGTTTTCAAATAGGTGCTTATTTCATTTAGCTTCTTATTATAACTCATGATCATGTTTAACTTTTGTAGCGCTCGCTCCCTAAAGGGCCCTCTGATTTGGTCCCAATGTTCTTTTCAGATAAGTGTAGAGTCATCCAAACACACAGCAACAGCCCCTCCCAATTGGCTCAGAGAACAGTCTAGGGTATAATAATTTTTAGTTTCTTTTTTATTTTTGGGGTAACTTGGATAAGGGATAGGGAATTGTATGGGATACTCCAGAACAATATACAAGAAGAGGGCACGTTTACTATAACTGTACTTAAGAAACAAATTTATTCTGCCAAACTCAGAACAAAATCCTCTTTTAAGAGAGTAGTAGAGACAGAGGTGTGTACGCCTCAGGAAATTAACTACATGACCCAGCAATACCAATCGTGCAGTCACAAAAGAGAAAATCCCAGGTCAGATCAGTATTCACAATCTCCTTTTGGGTAACTGTATGCCTTCTTCCAATAGTGACAGAACATGTTCCAGTGAGGGAGAGGTTAACACTCTCCACCAACTCCATTGGACAGGATTTTTGAGCAAAGATCAAAGTAACTTAAAAAAATGTCTCGAGTTTAGGTCAATTCAGCTAGCTCCCCCCACACCTGAACAGGTGAAATCCCTTGGCAGGAAAACAATGCTGTTCTGCAATTCAGACTATTTATACACCTTCCCAGCCACCATCTGGGCCATCTCTCCCAGGGATTGGCTGAAACAGTATAAATATTTTTACTGCCCATTTGCCATGCTCCACATCTGTTATAGGACAACTCAGTTTTTCTAGAAGACAAGGGAGAGTAATCAAACCTGCAGCCTATTAAACCTAGAACAGCCAAAAGCAATCAATAATTCTCCACTGACTACAGAGGAGCCAAAAACAAAATATACATAACCTAGGAACCTATCTAGGCGGGTGCTACATTTTTTAATATTTTATTGCAATAAAAAAGCAGTTAATATGCAGTCCAGGAAAATGCATATTCAGAGGTATTGTAGATTTGCTTGGCCAATCATTACATCATACAAATTAAATGTATAATATGTGTAGAGCCAGCTATGAGAAGCACCAATTGCATAATGCAAGCTGAATTTTTTTTTTTCCCTGGTTCAGACCTTCATTGGTATGGCATGTTAAGAGAACACAGAAGTTCCAAAATTATAAAGATATTTCATGTGACATCAATAAAATTTGCGTGGAATTCCGGCATAGTGGTAATTTCCTTGCAATTTTATGTACAGTGCCTTGAAAAAGTATTCATACCCCTTGAAATTTTCCACATTTGGTCATGTTACAGCCAACACAGTGTGATAGACCAACACAAAGTGATACATAATTGTGAAGTGGAAGGAAAATTATAAATGGTTTTCAAAATGTATTACAAATAAATATCTGAAATGTGTGGCGAGCATTTGTATTCAGCCCCCCTGAGTCAATACTTAGAATACATAGAACCACCTTTCGCTGCAGTTACAGCTGCAAGTCTTTTTTTGGTATGTCTCTACCAGCTTTGCACATCTAGGGAGTGCAATTTTTGCCCATTCTTTGCAAAATAGCTCAAGCTCTGTCAGATTGGATGGAGAGCATCTGTGAACAGCAATTTTCAAGTCTTGCCACAGACTTTCAATTGTGTTTAGGTCTGGACAGAGCAGCCCTACTCCTCCTCCTCCTCTAGGGTCCCAGACCAGCGCTCCTTGTTCCCTCCCCCCTTCCGAGTACCCTCAAAGCGAGCCGCTCCTGCATGCTCCCGAGCCACTTCTGTGTGTCCATAAGACTTTGATGAACCATTCACCCCGCTGCAGTCTCTGAGCAAATGAGCAGGCAGAGAGGCAGGACAGCAGCCACTCTCATGCACATTGCTGTATCAGGATTGGGCTTGGGCAGGGGCGGACTGTCCATTTGGAAACTCGGGCACTGGTTAGTAGGGGGCCCCATGAGATGCCCCTAGTACCTTTTTCATTGGCTTTTTTGAGTTTGGGCAAGGACACAGGGGCCCCATGATCCTCTATTGCCCGGGGGCCCCATGAGTTGTCAGTCCAGCCCTGGGCTTGGGTAAGTATTAGGGAGGCCATGGGGGGAGCTGTATACTAGATTGTAAGCTCCAAGGAGCAGGGCCCTCCTAACTCTCTTGTATTGAACTGTATTGTTGTTGTATAGTCTCCCGTTATATTGTAAAGTGCTGAGCAAACTGTTGGCACTATATAAATCCTGTATAATAATAAAAAGCAGTAGTAAACTGCAGCTAAAATAATAAAATCCCCTGCAAGGTAATGTCATAATGTGCTAGTAAGTACCGCATACTAGCATATTATGAAGGACTTGCTTTAGAAGCCGTCCAGCGGCCCACTGTCACTGTTGCTGAAGCTTCAATCTTCACCCGGTCTTCCTTCCGGGTTTGCGAGCTCCAGCCGTCTGACTGGCTGAGCCATAGTGATGTCACTCAGGCCACGGTGCAGTGCTCTGAAGGAATGGCACAGGTATGCCATTCCATCAGAGGGCATGCGCCAGCTCTCAAAAAGAAATATTAATGTAGGAGATATTAATTTTTACCTGCAGGTAAGCTTTATCATAAGCTTGCCTGTAGGTAAAAGTATTCAAAAAGTTTACTACCACTTTAAGGTTTTGCATGAAGGTAAAAAACCTTCAGGCTTTACAACTACTATAATTAATCTAATTCGACATAAAATTAATAAAATAATTATTAGTAGCATGTTTTTCAGGTTTATTATTATCATTAATATTTTCTGGAATGCGACTGCACATGCAGGTGTATATATAGTTGTGCTCAAAAGTTTACATATCCTGGCAGAAATTGTGAAATTTTGGCATTGATATTGAAAATATGACTGATCATGCCAGAAAATGCTCTTTTATTGAAGGATGATGATCATATGAAGCTATTTATTATCAAATAGTTGTTTGGCTCCTTTTTAAATCATAATGATAACAGTAATCACCCAAATGGCCCGGATCAAAAGTTTACATACCCTGGAATGTTTGGCCTTGGTACAGACACACAAGGTGACACACACGGGTTAAAAGGCCAATTAGAGGTTAATGTTCCACATCTGTGGCTTTTTAAATTGCAATTAGTGTCAGTGTATACATAGTCAATTAGTTTGTTAGCTCTTATGTGGAAGCACTGACTAGACTAGATACTGAGCCATGGGAATCTGAAAAGGACTGTCAAAAGTCCTGCGTAACAAGGTACTGGAACTTTATAAAGATGGAAAAGGACATATAAAAATGTCCAAAGCCTTGAATATGCCAATCAGTACTGTTAAATCACCTATTAAGAAGTGGAATGTTCGGGGATCTCTTGATACCAAGCCAAGGTCAGGTAGACCAAAAAAGATTGCAGTCATAACTGACAGAATAATTGTCTGGGATTCAAAGAAAAACCCACAGGCAACCTCAAAAGAAATACAGTTGCTCTCGAAAAAGATGGTGTGGTTGTTTTTAACCACCTCCCGCCCGCCATATAGTAATATGATGGATGCAAGGTGGTTCTCTCGTTCTGGGAGGACGTCATATGATCGGACACAGCGGATCACCGATCACGGAAAGAGCCGAAGATGTCGGCTCGCTCATGTGATCAGCTGTGTCCAATCACAGCTGATCACATGTAAACAGGGAAATGCCGGTTATTGGCATTTCTCTCCTCTCGAGCTGTCAAGCTGACAGAGAAGAGGAGAGGAGAGCAGGTAATCGGCATTCCGCGGAGGGGACATGTACACTGATCATCAGAGCACTGATGATCAGTGTGCCCTGATGATCAGTGTAGCCCCAGCAGTGCCACCTGTCAGTGTCCATCAGTGCCTAGTGCCAGTGCCCATCAGTGCCACATCAATGCCACATATCAGTGCCTACCAGTGCACATCAATGCCACATATCAGTGCCCATCTGAGCTGCCTTTCAGTGTAACCCATGAGTGCCAGTCAGTGCCACCTATCAGTGCTGCCAATCAGTGCCACCTATCAGTGCCAGTCATTGCCGCCTATCAGTGCGTGTCAGTGCTGCCTATCAGTGCCTGTCAGTGTCGCCTATCAGTGCCAGTCAGTGCCACCTAACAGTGCCAGTCCGTCCCGCCTAATAGTCCCAGCCAGTGCCGCCTATCAGTGCCAGTCAGTGCCGCCTATTAGTGCCATATATCAGTGCCATGTATCAGTGCTGCCTTTCAGTGCCCATCAGTGATGCCTGTCAATGCCCATCAGTGCCACTTACCAGTGCCTCCTCATCAGTGCCCATCAGTGCCACCTATCAGTGTCCATCAGTGCAGCCTATCAGTGCCCATCAGTGCAGCCTCATTAGCGCATATCAATGAAGGAGAAAAATCACTTATTTACAAAATTTTATAACAAAAACTAAGAAAATTTTTTTTTTCAAAAATTTCGGTGGTTTTTGGTTTGTTTAAGAAAAAATAAAAAACCCAGAGGTGATTAAATACCACCAAAATAAAGCTCTATCTGTCACAAAAAAATTATAAACATTTCATATGGGTACAGTGTTGCATGACTGCGCAATTGTAACTCAAATGCGACAGCGGTTAAAGCTGGAAATTGGCCTGGGCAGGAAGGGGGTATAAGTGCCCTGTAGGCTTGAGGTTAAGGAGTACAATACGGTTACACTTGAACAAAAATGAGCTGTTTGGTGGAAGTGCCAGAAATAAGCTTTTACTGCACCAATGCCACAAAAAAGCCCAGTTACAATATGCCTGACAACACCTTGACATGCCTAACCAGGCCTTTTTGTGTCATTGATGCAGTAAAGGCTTCTTTCTGGCACCTCGACCATGCAGCTCATTTTTGTTCAAGTGTCATCATATTGTGCTCCTTCAAAACAACCACACTGTCTTTTTCCAGAACAGACTGCATTTTCCTTGTGGTTACCTATGGGTTTCCCTTTGTATCCCGAACAATTCTTCTGGCATTTGTGGCTGCTATCTTTCTTGGTCTACCTGACCTTAGGTTGGTATCAAGAGATCCCCAAACTTTCCACTTCTTAATTGGTGATTTAACAGTACTGATTGGCATATTCAAGGTTTTGGACATCTTTATATGTCATTTACCATCTTTATAAAGTTCCATTACCTTGTTACGCAGTTCTTTTCTGATCCCTATGGCCCAGGATCTGGCTCCGTATCTAGCCCAGTCAGTGCTTCCACATAAGAGCTAAAAACTCATTGACTATTTATACACTGACACTAATTGCAATTTAAAAAGCCACAGATGTGGGACATTAACCTCTAATTGGCATTTTAACCCGTGTGTGTCACCTTGTGTGTCTGTACCAAGGCCAAACATTCTAAGGTATGTAAACTTTTGATCATGGCCATTTGGGTGATTTCTGTTATCATTATGATTTAAAAAGGAGCCAAACAACCATTTGATAATAAATGGCTTCATATGATCATATCCATCAATAAAAGCATTTTTTGGCATGATCAGTCATATTTTCAATATCAATGCCAAAATTTCACAATTTCTGCCAGGGTATGTAAACGTTTGAGCACAACTGTGTCTTAATAATGTAAATATATTACTGCATTGGTAATAATAACAATAATCATTTCTAGTAGCATGGTTTTGTTCTGTTTTTTTCATTTTTTATTATTGGTATCCTTTTTTTTCTGGAATGCAAAGGGTTTAACTTTAAAAATATACTCTGCATTCCAGGTGGAATCCCTAGACCAATCCAGCTCTGTTTCATGTCACAGATAGTGATGTTAGGTATACAATAAATCTGACATCTTTTACACACAATCCACTGACTTTTATAATATACTTGGTTTAAGCTCAAGCTTACTCATGAATATGTATTACATAATAAAATGGCTTAGATGCTTGTTTACTAACTTAATATCAGTAAGCTGTTTGCTTCTTATGTTTTGCATTTCTAGTGACCTTATATGAATCTCAAAAAGTTGCCAGAAATCTCAGCAAACATTTAAATGAAATGCTCGAACATGAAGTGGAAAAGCAATCTTTGATGTTCTTTTCTCATTACAGTGAAAAGCATGAGCAGTTTTCTAGATTATGTAAATAAAACAGATTGCGGTTTGACTGCAAAGACTCTTAGACAAGATAAAAAAATTACAAGGATAGATTTGCTGCCTCCATTTTCCTTCCGACAAAGGGATTACAAGTAAAATATGCAAAGAATGGTTTTCCTAGGTATACAGCAGGTTGGAAGAATCATAAAAGCAACATTGCCAGGGGAGGGCAAGGAGCAACCCACATAATTGTCAAGCAAGTGATTTGATGTGAGATGGTAAAATCTATATTGAAAACTGAAATGCATAAACTTGTACAATGATTTACAAATTCATATTTTAAATATTCTATACCTCGCTGCTGAGCCTATTATATGCTGACAGATGCATGCTCCAGCTTGCCAATAGCTTGTGTTTATCTCCACAGCAGGGGAGGACTGATCATTTGGAAACTCGGGCACTGCCCGAGGGCCCGAGGTCAGTAGGGGGCCCCATGAGATGCCCCTGGTACCTTTTCATAGGCTTTTATGAGTTTGGGCAAGGACACAGAGGCCCCATGATCCCCTATTGCCTTGGGGCCCCATGAGTTGTCAGTCCATCCCTGCTCCACAGACTGAAGTATAGTCAAAGGTGGCAACATGCTACTGACCCACAGACCAAGGGATGTACTGAAATCACTCGGTCTTAATTTTTTTATCTTAACTTAACCCACCGAACACCAGTGAAAACTTTTTTTTATTTTGTTTTTGGGAAGAATGAGAGAGGATTAGAATCCTATTGCCATTTGTTCCTGTTGGAGAATTCCCATTACTTTTTGCCCTTGTCCTTCAAGTGGCTTCTTATATTATCATTGCACTCCCTATTGGAAAGGGCCTCTAGTTAGTCATTGTACAGGCTGAAAGTTTTTTACCTTCATGCATTCTATGCATGAAGGTAAAAACCTGTGTGCAGCAGTTCCCCCTAATACACACCTGTACCCCATCTCAATCCAGCAATGTGCACAGGAGCCTTGGCTATCCTGGGTCTCCCTCTCCTCATTGGCTGAGACAGCAGCATGAGTCCATGGCTCCAGCTGCTGTAAATCCCAGCCAGTGAGCCAATGAGAAGAGAGCGGGTGCAGGGCCAAACCACCACTCTGTGTCTTCTGGACACATAGAGTGGGGCTCAGGAGCGAGCATGCACCAGTGCCCCCATAGCAAGCATCTTGCTATTGGGGATACTGGTCAAGGGGGAGGAACCAGGCAGGGGACTAAAGAAGAGGATTGGGGCTGCTTTGTGCAAAACCATTGCACAGAGCAGGTAAATATGACATGTTTGTTATGTGTTTGTTTTTTTTAAGACAAACCTTTAATATCACTTTAAAGAGTGCTGTAGCAACTGCTGATAGGTCAACTGCTATCAAACATACCAAGGATCTTTATGAAATTTTAGGTTTTTGTTAGAGAGCTTACCTCACAGTTCAGATAGTACATTTCAGTACTGTGCAGGACCAGTTTGTCAGGCATGTGATACGTTCACAGTGCATGAAAAAAGCTATTTTAAAGAAAACATCCACCAATCCAAATCCACAGAAAATTAAATATCTTTCTGACCTCTGAACAAAACCGAAAACCTTACTCAAGCCACACACTGCTGGGATACCACTGAACAGGTGCCAGATGGCTGCACTAGTGTAAAAATCACCTTTATTTAGAAAATTGCCAGAGTAAAAACATCAAGGAAATAGTGAAGAGCAGGATAACCCACGTTTTGTGCTACACAAGCTCTTACTCTTAGCCATAGCTATAAGTAAGCACTAGTGTAGTACGAAACATGTCAGCTTTCTGATTTTCTAAGTAAAGGCGATTTTTCTACAGTAGGTACAGTAGTCCGGAATTTATTTTTTCCCTTTTTGACTTCTGGTATCATATTGAAGCCACCTGACATCTTTAACAAAAAATATGAAAACTGGGATTAAAGTGGACCTCCCCAACGGGGAAAAAAATAATGTTGCATGCAGCTCTGCATGCTGATATCAACTCATCTTAGTTTGAATGTTGAAAAATGGCACTTAGCTTTTTTCAGCTACATTGCACTTCTTGCTCTCTGGAGGCACTGGTGATATAGCCAGGGCCACACAGATGCATTCTGGCCCAGTGTCTTCCTTGGGAATCTTTTGTGTACACTGCAAGATCTCACAAGATTTCTGGCAAAAGCATTTTTTTTCTTTGTTTAGATGATGTCTAGTGTCATGTGGGCAAGGAGGGTAAGTTAGAACTCAGGCAGTAAGGGGAATCATCTGCTTCTTAAATTGGCTAGGTAAAAAAAAATGAAAACAATTATTGGACAAAAAAACCTGCAAAAAAAAGTAAAACGTGTTTGTTTTTTTTTGGAATGTCCTTTTCACATGCTTTTTTGTTGTGGCTTTACTTTCTATCTGACCCTTTGGAAAGGTCTGCTGTAAAATTAACTGAATGTTAAGAAGATTTTTCCAGTATGAACTCTTCTAAAGCTAATATACACTGCTCAAAAAAAATTAAAGGAACACTTTCAAAACGCATCAGATCTCAATGTGGAAAAATATCATGCTGGATATCTATATTGATATGGACTGGGTAATGAGTTAAAAACGTAAGGATGCCCCATCGTTTGATTATCGGGGCATCTTTAAATTCAGTCCTCTGTAGGTTGATAATAATATGAATCATAATATGATTCATTTCCATCAAAGTGATAAAATGATGCAGCTGGCTAGTCCATTTTACTGAAATTTCATTGCAGCAACACAAAATAGTACTCAGTAGTTTGTACCCCACGGGCTTGTATGCATGTCTGACAACCCCGAGGCATGCTCCTAATGAGACGATAGATGGTGTCCTGGGGTATTTCCTCCCACATCAGGTCCAGGGCATCGCTGAGCTCCTGGACAGTCTGAGGTGCAACCTGATGGCATCGGATGGACCGAAACATGATATCCTTGAGGTGTTCTATTGGATTTAGGTCAGGCGAGCGTGGGGGCCATTCAATGGTATCAATTCCTTCATCCTCCAGGAACTGCCTGCATACTCTCGCCGCATGAGGCCAGGCATTGTGGTGCACCAGGAGGAAACCCAGGACCAACTGCACCAGCGTAGGGTCTGACAATGGGTCCAAGGATTTCATCCCAATACCAAATGACAGTCAGGGTGCCATTGTCTAGCCTGTAGAGGTCTGTGTGTCCCTCCATGGATATGCCTTTCCCAGACCATCACTGACCCACCACCTAAACGGTCATGCTGAACGATGTTACAGGCAACATAATGTTCTCCATGGCTTCTCCAGACCCTCTGTCACATGTGCTCAGGGTGAACCTCCTCTCATCTGTGAAAAGCACAGGGCACCAGTGGCAGACCTGCCAATTCTGGTGTTCAATGGTAAAAGCCAATCGAGTTCTATGGTGCTGGGCCTTGAGCACAGGGCCCATTAGAGGATGTTGAGCCCTCAGGCCACCCTCATGAAGTCTGCTTCCGATTGTTTGGTCAAAGACATTCACACCAGTGGCCTGCTGGAGGTCATTTTGTAGGGCTCTGGCAGTGCTCATCCTGTTCCTCCTTGCACAAAGGAACAGATACCGGTTGTCAGGGATCCCCTCGATCCCCGCCGCGATGGTCCAGGCGCAGGAGCAGTGCACCACCCTGTGCAGGGACACGGGCACTAGGTCCGGGCCGGCCGCGGCGTTTGAGTTCGCGCATGCGCAGTAGAAGCCGCGGCTGCCCGCTGGGCACCGATGGCAGCGCAGGGCGGGATATTTAAATGTCCCTGAGCTGTCATTCAGTGCCTTCTGGTCTTACCTGTATCCTGCGATTCTGAACCTGTGCCTAGTAAGTTATTTGACCCGGATTGCTCTTGACCTGCTGATTTCTCCTGCCCAGACCCTTGCTTTGCCTGACGTCTCTTTCTGAATGCCCCTCATTAGATCTGACCTACTGTTGCTGACCTGGCGTGTGACCCGACGATTCTCTGCCCGCTCCCTTGTACCATACCGTCCTCTACGTTACCAACTCGGCCCGTCTGACTTCGCACTTGCTCAGCCATCCATCCCATCGGGGTCACCCGACCTCCTCACATCTGGCTCTCCCTGGTTGGAGCCCCTGGCAAACACCCCTACCACTGACAGGTGTGCTCAGTAGTGGCGACCTGGTCCCGGGGTACTCCAAGTCCATCCCCACCATCAGGGGCTCTGGTGAACAAGTACCCTGGGGCTTAGACTCCGTGCTCTGGGCACGCCTGACCAGTGGAGTGCTAGTGGTGCCGCTCGGCGGTCCCTCACAGTACCAGAAGGCCATGACTGAGCCTCGAGGAGGACCCTCCCGATGGAGGAGGTTTGCAGGCACCTGGCTACCCTGACGCAAGCAGTAAACGTGTTACAGGACAGATGTTTGCAGATTGAGAATCGGTTCCAGGCCTGCACCATATCTGCTCCTGTTTCACAGGCCCCGGCTCCTGCACCCCCGGTCGCAGCAGCCCATGAGCCGGCTCCCGGGCCTTCCGCATCACTCCCTATGGCGGAACCCCGAGTACCCTTACCCGAGCGCTTCCACGGGGATCGCACACGCTTCCGGTCATTCCGTGACTCCTGCCTGCTCTATTTTGAACTGCAACCACGGACTTTTCTGACGGAATCGGTGAAAGTGGGGTTTGTTATCTCCCTGTTGCAGGGTGAACCCCAAGACTGGGCACACCGACTAAGGGGAAATAATGATCCCCATCTGGTTTCAGTTGACAACTTTTTTAATGCTATGGCCATCTTATACGATGATCCACAACTGGCAGCCTCGGCCGAGGCCACATTATGCGCACTCCGACAAGGTCGGCGAGCGGCTGAGGAATACGCCTCTGACTTTAGGCGTTGGATGGGAGACACTCGTTGGAACGAGTTTGCACTTTTGCACCAGTTCCGTATGGGCCTATCAGAGGCTCTGAAAGACGAGCTCGCCCGGGTGGAGGTGCCCGAGACATTAGAGGACTTGATTGCACTAACCATTAAAATTGACCGTAGACTACGGGAGCACAGATTGGAGAGGTCTGGTCAGGGTTGCGGAAATACCTGGGGGTCATTCCAAGGATCCAGTCAAACTACTAGGCCAAACATCCAGAACCTGCCGACTGAGGATGCTCCCGAACCCATGCAGCTAGGCCTGGCATGGCCTAAGCTACCGCCAGAGGAACGCCAACGCAGACGCTCCCAGAACCTGTGTCTCTACTGCGGTGAAGCTGGTCACATGGTACGTTCCTGCCCGCAGAAACTGAGTAAGTTCACCTCATCTTCTTTATCTATTGGCAATATGAATCCGTCCCAATACTTAGTTGTGCCCCTCTCCCTTCAGCTTTCAGAAAGGACTGTGGAGGTGACGGCCATAGTTGATTCGGGGGCATGCAGCTGTTTTGTGGATATCAATTTTGCTCACCAGCAAGGTATCCCCCTCCATCCAAAGGAGAAAGGGTTTCACATCTTTTTGGCTGATGGTTCCCGGATAAAGTCAGGGGTGGTTAACCAGGAGACCCCTTCCATTGTTACTTCCATTGCCGGCCAACACCGGGAGCTCCTCCGCCTGGATGCTATTGCATCACCCCTTTTCCCAGTCATTCTGGGGCTCCCATGGTTGCGGGCCCATAATCCCCAAATTGACTGGGAGACTGGGGTTGTCTCGTTCCCTTCCCCATACTGTCGGGAACTGTGCCGAACTTCGGGCCCGGAGGTCCCCCAGGTCCTCCTGTGCTCTGAAGGGGATGCCAGCCTAAAACAAGTGATTCCTGCAGCCTATCATGAGTTTCTTGATGTGTTCAGTGAACGGGGAGCAGATACTCTACCCCCCCACTGCCCGTATGACTGTCCTATTGACCTGTTACCTGGTTCAGAAATTCCCTTTGGGCGAATTTTTCCCCTTTCTGAGCTGGAATTAGGGGCCCTGAAGGACTATATTGAGGACAGCCTCCGGAAGGGATTCATCCGTCCCTCCACTTCTCCAGCAGGTGCAGGGATCTTTTTTGTAGAAAAAAAGGACAAGACTTTGAGGCCATGTATTGACTATCGGGAACTGAATAGGGTCACAATCAAGAATCGTTACCCATTACCACTGGTACCGGAATTATTCCAGAGCTTAAAGGCTGCAGTAGTGTTTACCAAGCTGGACTTAAGGGGAGCCTACAACTTGGTTCGCATAAGGGAGGGGGATGAGTGGAAAATGGCCTTCCGCACCCGTTTTGGCCATTTCGAATACCTGGTCATGCCTTTCGGGTTGTGCAATGCACCGGCCACCTTCCAGCACTTTGTAAACGACATCTTTAGGGACTTCCTGGATATCTTTGTCATCGTCTACTTAGACGACATTTTGATTTTGTCATCCTCCCTGGGGGTGCACAGGGTACATGTAACAAAGGTGTTGGGGCAGTTGCGGCAGCATGGGTTATACGCTAAAGCAGAAAAATGTTGCTTTGAACAGTCTAGCATTACATTTCTGGGCCTGATTATCTCCACCGCGGGGGGTCGCAATGGACCCTCAGAAAGTCTCTGCGATCCTAGATTGGCCTGAACCCACGGACAGGAAAAGCGTCCAACGATTTATCGGGTTCGCAAACTTCTACCGGAAGTTCATCAAGAACTTCTCGGGTCTGGTCTCCCCCATCACTCAGTTAACCAAGCTTGGGACACGATTCAGATGGATGCCAGAGGCACAGGAAGCTTTTGAAGCATTAAAGAAGTTATTCACCTCAGCACCCATTCTGGGTCACCCTGACGCCTCCCTGCCCTACATCTTAGAAGTAGATGCGTCAGAGAACGCGGTTGGCTCCATTCTTTCCCAGCGAAAGGGCGCCAAGGAATTACTTCACCCAGTAGCATTCTTCTCACGGAAACTTACCCCTGCGGAGAAGAATTACGACATCGGCGATCGAGAACTACTGGCTATCAAGACCGCATTAGAGGAATGGAGGTACCTGCTGGAAGGTGCCTCACACCCCATCCTGATATTCACAGACCACAAGAACCTGGAATATCTGAGGACCGCCAAACGTTTGCGCCCACGACAAGCGAGATGGGCATTGTTTTTCTCGAGGTTCCATTTCCACATCACATACAGGCCGGGATCAAAAAACACGAAGCCAGACGCATTGTCGCGCATGTGCGAGGACGCCAAGGAGATCCCAGTACCTGACACTATTCTGCCTGCAGGAAACTTAATGGTCCTCCAGACGAACCTTCCCTCCGAGATAATGAGAGCATCCACAGCCATGTCTACCTCCGATGGGGCGCCCCTCCAGAACAAGGGGGGACTCCTATGGAGGGAGGACCGGATTGTGGTGCCGGAGGAAGCCCGAACCCTAGTCTTGGGACATTGCCACGACCACCCGATGGCAGGACATTTTGGCCCGGTCAAGACCCTGGAACTTCTCCGACGTTCCTTCTGGTGGCCAGACATGGCCAAGGATTGTAAGAGCTACATGGGCTCCTGTGTCATCTGCCAGCGGAACAAGCCTTCAAGGAATAAGCCGTGGGGTCTGCTACGTCCATTACCCATCCCCGAACGGCCTTGGCAGAAGATCTCTATGGACTTCATAGTCGAGCTTCCACCTTCACTTGACCACACAGCAATTCTCGTGGTCGTGGACCGTTTATCCAAGATGGCCCATTTTATACCATTACGGAAGACTCCATCGGCAGCCGAGACGGCGCAAGTTTTTATTTGAGAGGTTGTAAGACTGCATGGGGTCCCTGAAGACATCGTCTCGGACCGAGGGGTGCAATTTACCTCGAGATTTTGGAGGGCATTGTGCAAAGCCCTGGATATCAAACTATCCCTTTCCTCGGCATTTCACCCTCAGACCAATGGACAGACCGAAAGGACCAATCAGACCTTGGAGCAATACTTGCGATGCTACACATCTTTTACTCAGGACGATTGGGTACCACTTCTCCCTCTGGTGGAATTCGCGTATAACAACACTTGCCATTCAGCAACAGGGCAGTCCCCGTTCTTCTCCAACTATGGGTTTCACCCTGTCTTCCTCCCGGATTTGGTCCCGGAATGCCCAATTCCAGCAACACAGGATGCACTAACTTTTTTCTCTTCGAACAATAAGAAACTACAGGAAGCCATCAGTCAGGCCCAAGAAGATTACAAAAGGGCTTTTAATAGGAAACGAAGAGGAGATCTGGTGTTGCGGCCCAGAGAGAAGGTTTGGCTGGCTACATCTAACTTGAAGATGCTCTGCCCTTCAAAAAAGTTGGGACCTAAATTTATAGGCCCTTTTTGCATTAAGCGGATGGTCAATGAAGTGGCCTATGAACTTGTTCTCCCTGAGACACTCAAGATCCACCCAGTCTTCCACGTGTCCCTGCTGAAGCCGGTAGTCCCTGATGCCTTCCCGGAACGAGAATCCAGGCCCCCGGAAGCCATAACAGTCGAAGAGGAAGAATAATTTGAGGTGGAAACAATCCTGAAGTGCCGACGAAGGGGGGGCCAGACCCAATTTCTTATCAAGTGGAAGGGCTACGGCCCTGAGGACAATTCTTGGGAACCAGCCCATAATGTCCATGCACCCAGACTTGTCCGGAGGTTTCTTTGTGACCACCCGTGGTGGAGAGATCGGGTGGGCATCCGGAGGTTGCCCGTAAGGGGGGGGCAATGTCAGGGATCCCCTCGATCCCCGCCGAGATGGTCCCGGTGCAGGCGCAGTGCACCACCCTGTGCAGGGACACGGGCACTAGGTCCGAGCCGGCTGCGGCGTTCGAGTTCGCGCATGCGCAGTAGAAGCCGCGGCCGCCCGCTGGGCACCGATGGCAGCGCAGGGCGGGATATTTAAATGTCCCTGAGCTGTCATTCAGTGCCTTCTGGTCTTACCTGTATCCTGCGAATCTGAACCTGTGCCTAGTAAGTTATTTGACCCGGATTGCTCTTGACCTGCTGATTTCTCCTGCCCAGACCCTTGCTTTGCCTGACCTCTCTTTCTGAATGCCCCTCATTAGATCTGACCTACTGTTGCTGACCTGGCGTGTAACCCGAAGACTCTCTGCCCGCTCCCTTGTACCATACCGTCCTCTACGTTACCAACTCGGCCCGTCTGACTTCGCACTTGCTCAGCCATCCATCCATCCCATCGGGGTCACCCGACCTCCTCACATCTGGCTCTCCCTGGTTGGAGCCTCTGGCGAACACCCCTACCACTGACAGGTGTGCTCAGTAGTGGCGACCTGGTCCCGGGGTACTCCAAGTCCATCCCCACCATCAGGGGCTCTGGTGAACAAGTACCCTGGGGCTTAGACTCCGCGCTCTGGGCACGCCTGACCAGTGGAGTGCTAGTGGTGCTGCTCGGCGGTCCCTCACACCGGTCCTGTTGATGGGTTAAGGACCTTCTACGGCCCTGTCCAGCTCACCTACCCTAACTGCCTGTCTCTTGGAATCTCCTTCATGCTCTTGAGACTGTGCTGGGAGACATGGAAAACCTTCTGGCAATGGAACATATTGATGTGCCATCCTGGAGGAGTTGGACTACCTGTGCAACCTCTGAAGGGTCCAGGTATCATCTCATGTTACCAGTAGTGACACAGACCCTAGCCAAATGAAAAACTAGTGAAAAACAGTCAGAAAAGATGAGTAGGGAAAAAAATGTCAGTGGCCTCCACCTGTAAAACCATTCCTGCTTTGGGAGTCATCTCATTCTTGCCCATCTAGTGCACCTGTTAATTTCATTAACACCAAAGCAGCTGAAACTGATTACAACCCCCGCTGCTACTTAATTGACCAAATCAATATCCCAGGAGTTTAATTGACTTGATGCTATACTAATTACTGATTAAAGAGTGTTCCTTTAATTTTTTTGCGCAGCGTGAGATAGATAGATAGATTTATTTTCATAATTTGGGGGGGGGGGGGTTAACATTTTAGGCCTTAAAGAATACTGTGGTATCATCTCTCAAATGTAGGCACACCCACCCACGTGGAAGGAAAATATATTTTAAAAATATTCCTCCCAAATATATCGACATGAATTTGAAATGTTAAAATTTGGCCGTATTTTTATATATATATATATATATATATATATATATGCGTTTTTTATATATTAAAAAAAATATTTTTTCAAATATTAAAAAAAAAAATTCTTAAATATATGCCTTTTTAGAAGATATATAATTTTTTTTTAGAATACATGTTAAAATATATTTCACATTATCACATGTCATATATTTTGTGATTTTATTTTTTTTAAATATATTGGAAATATATTTCTCTTCCATGTGGGCAATGTGTGTATTTATATAAGTATTCTATATGTGCACATATTTTGGGGGTAGTTTAAGTGCTTGGGTGAACCTTTTTTTTTTTTTTTTCTACAATTTCTTTTTTCACGTTTATTGCTATCACATAAGACCAACAGCCCTCTGTGTCATTTATAGTAACTGTCTCTCTTTATTGAGACATCAAGGTTCCATTAGTCCTCTGATGTCACTGCTGCAGTTCACTGAAGCTAATGGAGTACATATCACACTTCACTAGCTTCTTCCCTTGCCACTGCAGCAAACGTGACAGCATAAACAGAAAGTGATGGAGTCCTTGTTGCTTCCAGATTCTTATTAACTAGAGAAGATCGGCAAATGGACATTCACTGGTCTTATTTTCCTCTACCCAGCGACACCTTCAATGCGGGTCCCAAACCCCAAGGTAGGATAGTGGAGTCCAGAAAACATGATGGGGGGTGTAGATTTCGGGGGTCCATGGAACTGCTAAAGGTTGCTTTGTGACATTCAGCAGCTGCAGTAGCCGGGAGTGTATGTAAAACTCTGCTGTTGCTGATATATGAGAAACATTAGTGGCAGCATTCGAGTTAAGGATTGGAACTGCAACATATTAAAATTTTGCTTTTGGGTTTAGATATACTTTCATGCATTGTTTTCTTGCATTGATGGACATTCTGTGATGTCATTGCTTTGATTTTAATATAAAAACAAGAATTACTTCAAGACCTCTATAAAATCATAACATTTATTTTATGTGAAGCAATTTCTATCTGAAATTAAAGTTGCTTTAGTCAGTAATAAATATGAAGCCAGTGGCAATCAAATGGTTAACAAAGTATATGTGGGGAATCAATAGTTGCCCATTACAATATATTTATGTGACAGAAGAATAAGCAAGCATTAACTGAAAAGTAAAGCGTGCCGGCAACAAAGTCCAAATGTTGTGCATTAAAAAAAGGTCTGCAGCATCTTTATTAGATGTATTTTGACAGCCTTTTCTATTGCCCTGGGGCTACAGATAGGGTATTAAGCAGTACATAGGCACAAGAGATATGTCAAGGAGAAGTGAGATCTCGCTGACAATAACACAGTGTAAAAGGGGTTACAAATAATCCCTGGACAGTTCAGATATTTAATCGGCTGTAGCTAATGTGAATTGAAACACAGAAAATTTACAGCATAAAAGGTGTCCTCAGTATGAATCCGTTTCACAGAAAAAAAGAAATAATGACTACAAATTCTAATATATAATGACCTTAAACTGTTCAGAACCTATTGGGAAGACACAGTTCATGAGTCACAGAATCCTTTTGGCTCTTTCTTGTCTGGGAAATTTCTACACTGACATTTATGCATTTGCAGCCGTCGCCTCTTAAAGGGAATTTCAGTGTACAGTCAGGTACCCCAGCTCATAGAAAATGTGATATTTTAATGTATAACATTTCAGCTCTCTCTAAGATAGTTTATTTATTTAAAGTGTCTATGTTCGATTTAACAGAAATTGGCAATAATACTTTTTGTCTCTTTAAAGTAAATGTTAAAGCCCAACCAGGACACATCCCTCCCACGCGCCAGTGCTCCCCTTTCCCTCTGAAAGCCTTCCCAGTAGTATGTAATGCTATTTTAATACCTACCTATTGGTGGGTGTCAGGCTGCCTCAAATGTGGCCATAGAAAGCAACCAAGCTGACCCCAATGTAGAACTGACCTTTTGGGTAATACAGGACTTTGCCCAACAACTCTCCCAAGTTGCGAGCAGAGACTGGCTTCCAATCCACCCTCCTGGTTGTGTGCTTCATCTGCTTTGCTCCTAGGTGTTGGAATACAGCATTCACATATTTTATGCAACAACTACATCAGTATTTAGTAGAGATATATTCTTCAACCAGTCGATAGCAGTGTTTATAAGTTTGTGACTGCATCTATGGAATGCTGTTTTTTCTCTAAAGTAAGTTTCTTGTATCATTGTGCTTTGAAGCAGAAAACACGTGGACTTTGCACTTTCTGTTCTGTAGAGCTTTATACAGAATTTCTAACAGGTTATGGGCCCAGGCATAGCTGACTACAGCAAATAAGTGCAAGATAGTGCAACAGAATACAAGAAAAAATGCCATTAACCACTTTCCCTCCTGAGGATTTACCCCCTTCATGACCAGACCATTTTTTGCATTCTGGCATTGCGTTACTTTAACTGACAATTGCGTGGTCATGCAACGCTGCACCCACATGAAATTTTATGTCCTTTTTTCCCCCACAAATTGAGCTTTCTTTCGGTGGTATTTGATCGCCTTTTTTATTTTTTGCACTATACATAATAGTTCCGTAGAGCTTTGGTGAGTGGGGCAAGTTTCTCGTGGTTAAGTGCGGTTTGTGACAATATGTCCGTGTATAAGGAGATCCCTGCAAACTCATCCGCGGTTTCTGGGTTTTGTTTGGTGGCTGCCATAACTCTTTCTTTAACATGGAAGTTGTGAATTCTCACCAGTGTATCTCTTGGTGCTGTGTCCAGACAAAATTTAGGCTTAGGGATACGATGCACTCTATCAATACATAGTTTGATGTCATTCAAGGCAGGAATTAAAGCTTTCATAAGATGTTGGACATGATATGGGCTGGTTATTAGCGGGATATCCCTCAATAGAGTGCTCATTCATAATATATTCTGAGGATTCTAAGGGGAAAACAGGCCACTGCTTACTAGCTTCAGCATCATCCTCCCTGCGCTGTTTAGATTTGGCTGGGCTGTGGGTAGTAGGATAGCGTATGTACTCTCCAGCGCCTCAGGATATGCACAGCCAAAAGGGAAGCCAAGGGTACCAGGACAGCGACAACCAAAAGGAAATGTTCCAGGGGTGCAGCCCTCCTCAGACGGGGAAATCAGCCACTGGATAGAGAGAAAACAGGTGGCGCACACACCTAGTGCATTATCCAAGGTTTATTGTAGGAATTAAATCATAAAAACATACTCACAGATGAAGCATGTATCTAAAAAGCATAGAAAAATGACAATGGCCACAACGGCGGGCAAGGTGTTCTCACTGTCAGTGCGGTCAAATGGCTGACGTGTTTCGGGGACGAATCCCTTTCCTCAGAGCTGATGACCAACGTCTGATGCTGATGTATGATGAATGGAAAGTGAAGTAAGAGCCTCGCTGTTGATGCCTCTACAGCGAGGCTCTTACTTCACTTTCCATTCATCATACATCAGCATCAGAGGTTGGTCATCAGCTCTGAGGAAAGGGATTCGTCCCCGAAACGCGTCAGCCATTTGACCGCACTGACAGTGAGAACACCTTGCCCGCCGTTGTGGCCATTGTCATTTTTCTATGCTTTTTAGATACATGCTTCGTCTGTGAGTATGTTTTTATGATTTAATTCCTACAATAAACCTTGGATAATGCACTAGGTGTGGGTAGTAGGAGTATGAGGGGGAGAGAACACACCCTGATGTCTGCGTGGGTCTGATCGCTGCTCTGCCTGCTGCGAAGCCACATGGTGCTGTGGCGGTTCACAGGAGTTTGGGCTGGCGCCATCTTGCATCCCTCTGTGTCCCGCTGCAGAGTAGAAGTCAGTAAGGCGTTGAGGCTGTTTAGAGTGTTTCCTCCTCCTGGATATAGTGCCAGTATGCTCCGGAGGAGCTGCAGAGTGAAAAGTGGGTGGCTGGAATCTCTCTTAGTCGCTGTTTTGGCCACTATGAGAAGTGAGCCAGCAGGAGCTCCTGATCAGGGCAGCAATCTTCCTTGCCTGCCGGACATGCCCCCCCTTTTCAAGCCTTTTATATGTACACACTCCTCTATTAATGATATTGGGTCTACTGTTAGATTAAAACATTTCTGTTTTTATTTAACACCATAAACAAATGTGTATATATTTTACAACTAAAATGAAACCCAGCAAGCCAATTTCTCAGTCAACCGCATATCATTCTTCACCTCCTATCATGCAAAATTTTTTGTCATACAATAAAACCTGAGACATCGCTGGAACATGGAAAATATTAGTCAACCAAAGAAATTAAAAAAAAGACCAGGAAAAATCATTTTTACAAGTGTTTAATGACCTGCACATTATAATGAACTGGTTAGTGGTTTGTGGGACCCCTTAAACCCAGTTCACTAGTGGGGGCAGGAGGTTTGGCAAGGTGGTGTTACCTTTGCCTAAGACCCCCCCCCCCACCCACTGCACACCAGGGGTGCTGTTGTCAGTCAGTATTGGGAACTGGTGCCTTGAAAGGGGGACCTGCTTTTCTTGGTGCAGGGGGGAGGACAACGCCTCTCAAAAGCACACCCCCAAGCTAGAGTGCATAGGAACTGGTAGCAAAATAGCAGGGCGACTGCATGCTCACAACTCCCTACTATAAGAAAACCACTTCTGGCTTATAGGAGACCCCAACAGGGCACCCCATTTTTTATAATTCAGAAAAAAACAGATGTACCACCAATTGCCTCCTATGGTGCTGAAACTGTTTTTTTTTTATAGACAAATAAATGAGCCTAACATTGATTAACACAAGTCAGACAAACATTCAACCGAAGACTGAATAAGAAAAATCCTGTACTGTACTTAAACATTTGAAAGACATTTCAGCTCTACAGCATTCAACAGGATTAACCCATCAGCTGCTTGCATAATCAGCAGAGTGAATGTTGGAGGAAACTGATAAGCAAATCCCGTTAAATATTTGGGAGAATCTTTTAAGCAAATATTCATATGGGTAAATTGCCCAGTTACTCTTTGCTAAAAAAAAGTCAGCAACTAGGGGTGTATTTATCAAAGATTTTGTCATATACATAGAAAAAACTGTTTTTGTGATCCTTTTGGTTCTAATACCTCCTGTGGCTCCATTTTCCCTATTGCCCCATTGATTGTGTAAACAACCCAAAAGGGACCATACCACCCACTTTGGGAACCACTGGTCTAAACAAAAAGTTGTTGTGTGAGATATACAGTATATGTAGGTTGCTCTCTTGTAATAATGCAAGTTGCCTGGTTGTCAATCTGATCCATTTGTTCAGAGTTCCTGACCTGGTCTATGTATGAAATCAAGTCCTGAATTTACTTTCTGCATGCTTTTTTGGTATTCAGAATTGTTAATCACACAAACAGCAGTTTCAGAGGGAGGTCAGCAACAACAGATCACCTAGTGTATTTCTTTTATTACATTTGTCCTATAAATGTTTCACTGTCATGGGCTGCCTCCCATATTTCAAATTCAATGACCAAACCAATTTTTAATTTTGGGTCATGCCCCAGGAACCAGCACAGTTTAGGCACACTTCCCTATTGCCACAGCCTGCCATGCGTGTGTCAGGATCTGGGTGTGAACCTGCAACCTCTTCCATGTCTGACAAGGTCTCTTCTTGCTGAACCACCGTGAAAGATACTACCTTAAACTTTGCTTCTCTTGAACCCTCTGCTCCTTCCATGAACTACTTATTTAAGCCATGCCGCTGCACTTCTGTCTGCCAGATTATTATGCTCTCTCCAGCCAATATCTTGCTCTTGTTACTACTGCTACCATCTTTATCTTCGTTACTGACCTTTGGTTTGTTCTTCGACTACTTCTGCTTGATCCCAACCTGCACTCACTTGTTGCCGCCTTTTTGGTTTGTTTACTGACTATGCTTCTGCTTCTCCCTACCTGCTATATCTGTTACTGGACCCTGGCTTGTGCACCTCCTGGTGGAATAATCCAGAGGACCACGACCTGGTACTAACACACGGCAAAACCCATCTCCACCATCAGGATCTCTGGTGGTCACCTATTAATACATAAAGTCCGCACCTCGGGTGAACTCATGTTATCCTCTAGGGTGACCTGCTTCTGTACTTATCCAGCTGGCTGCATGTTTTATTCTTTCTAACTTGTACCTCTTTCTCAAATTCTGATTTTGGGAGGTATGCATAATCTGACTGTTGCAGATGAATGTTTGCTAGTGGTGTGTCATTTCCAATTTTGTGAATCTGTCTGCCAAATTGGTGACAAATTAACAAATATGGCCATGGTATTCAAATTTGTCACAAACACTCTAACCTATTTTGCAGGATATAATATAGACCCCGATCTGCTGCTAAATTAAGAAGTGAAATGGTCTGCTTCTTAAACTGGTGCAGAGGGCTGATTTTCGGCAAATGGCAACCAGTAGTTACATCTTTGGCAATTCTGCCACTCGATCGTCATGGTATTGCAAGCAATCTGCCACAGCTTTACATATTCAGACAAAACAAAGGATTACAACACATTTACTACATTAAACTTTTGAAGTTTTGATAAATCTGTTGCTTTTCAATAACCGATGTGCAAAGTGTGGTACATTTGAAGAGAGAGCTGCAACTTTATTGATAAATGCCTTTCCACAGTTTCCATTTATTTCAATACATAGCTCTTTTGCAAATGTTGACAGGCTTCTTACTGAAATTAACAATGAATGGCAAACCACAGTGAACACTTTCTTTTTTTTAAATAAAGAAAGGCAGAGTATTAACTGAAAGCACGTTATCAAGACGTCGAGGGTGGTACAAACTTACCACATACCATATATTTTAATATCCCAGAAAAAGTAAATATAAATACATTCTTCTTTTAGAGATGTATTCCATGCAAACGTGTTAATCTTCAATTGCAATTAAACAGTGGTGAGATGACAAAAATATATTTTACAAACAGTACAGAAAAAAAAACACTGGTCATATACAGTAATGCATCAAAATTCAACACAGCTAGTGATGATACTAAAGCTAAGTTCACACTTATGCGTGTGCAAAAATGTATGTAAATTGCATGTGTTCCTCTTTAGCAGACTCACATTAATTCTTAATGGCAGGGCGGTTTCAGGTGCATGAACCTGCATGGTGCAACGACACCATGTGGTTTCGGTGCAACTGTGATTTTGAAAAGCTGCAGTGACTCTTTTCCTGTTTCCTGCAGCTACAGCAGCCCATTTAAAATGAATTGGCTGTTATCCCCACACAATTGCAGCATGTAGGAAATGCCTAGAGGTGATACTAGCCTTGGATTTGATGTGACAAATGTACCTTTTTTATATAAATACAGCAAGGAAAGCATGTAGAACAGGGCGAAAACCACATCAATTAGAATAAAAGTTATCATTTTGCCTCTTAATCTTGCCCCCTATGCATTTTCAGAAAACAGCAAACATGTGAAATATAACATGGTTTATGGAATCCTCATGATGCTTTATGCAGTCATACATATGTAAATTAATTGTTCAATAAGAGTGTGTATGGCTATTCCCCTACTGCAGAATGGTGGCTGTAAGCACAAACACAACATGGCTCCAACTGACCACAATATCCTGGTCAGCCTCAAAGAACAATGAAAAGGCACAAGTGATGGCACAGGGAGTAGGTCAAGGATCAACATCATAGCTGAAGATGATATTTCCCATATAACAATCCTGGATTTTCTGGGTTATCAGAGCCAGTGGTGTCCTGAGGCAGGGGTGCGGTCCGCACGGGGTGACACCGAACCCGCTCCACAAAAAGGTAAGTTGTAAAGCAAGCTGACGATCCCCGCAGGATGATCGTCAGCATGCAATCTATATGGGGTGACACCGGACCCGCTCCAAGAAAAGGTAAGTTGTAAAGGAGTCCGATCCATTATGCTCAATCGTCAGATCTGAGCCATTCTGCAGGGCTCGTCGGAGGGGGTGTTACTTCACCGGGTGACACCAACCCTAGGGAGACGTCTGATCAGAGCCCTCTAGATGTCTGCGTGAACAAGGTCAAGCCAGTTTACACAGTATATATACAATGCTAAAAAAAATTAAAGGAACACTTTTTAATCAGAGTATAGCATCAAGTCAATTAAACTCCTGGGATATTGATCTGGTCAGTTTTAATTATCAGAGGGGGTTGTTTATCAGTTTTAGCTGCTTTGGTGTCAATGAAATTAATAACAGGTGCACTAGATGGGCAACAATGAGACAATCCCCAAAACAGGAATAGATTTACAGGTAGAGACAACTGACATTTTCCCACGCTATTCATCTTTTCTAACTGTTTTTCACTAGTTTTTGCATTTGGCTAGGGTCAATTTCACTACTGGTATCATGAGGCGATACCTGGACCCTACAAAGGTTGCACAGGCAGTCCAATTCCTCCAGGATGGCACATCAATACGTGCCATTGCCAGAAGGTTAGCTGTGTCTCCCAGCACAGTCTCAAGAGCATGGAGCAGATTCCAGGCAGTTGCGCTAGGAGAGCTGGACAGGGCCATAGAAGGTCCTTAACTCATCATCAGGACTGGTATCTGCTCCTTTGTGCTAGGAGGAACAGGATGAGCACTGCCAGAGCCCTTCAAAATGACCTCCAGCAGGCCACTGGTATGAATGTCTCTGATCAAACAGACTTCATGAGGGTGGCCTGAGGGCCCGATATCCTCTAGTGGGTCCTGTGCTCAGTGCCCAGCACCATAGAGCTCGATTGTCATTTGCCATTGAACACCAGAATTGTCAGGTCCGCCACTGGCACCCTGTGGTTTTCACAGATGAGAGCAGGTTTACCCTGAGCACATGTGACAGATGTGAGAGAGTCTGGAGAAACTGTGGATAACATTATGCTGCCTGTAACATCGTTCAGCATGACCGTTTTGGTGGTGGGTCAGTGATGGTCTGGGGAGGCATATCCATGAAGGGACACATAGACCTCTACAGGCAAGACAATGGCACCCTGACTGCCAATAGGTATTGGGATGAAATCCTTGGATCCATTGTCAGATCTTACGCTGGTGCAGTGGGTCCTGGGTTTCCTTTTAGTGCACGACATTGCCCGGCCTCGTGTGGCGAGAGTATGCAGGCAGTTCCTAGAGGGTGAAGAAATTGATAGCATTGAATGGCCCCTACGCTCGCCTGACATAAATCCAATAGAACACCTCTAGGATCCATCCGACGCCACCAGGTTGCACCTCAAACTGTTCAGGAGCTCAGTGATGCCCTGTTCCAGATCTTGGGCATCCTTGCGTCCCTAACACATTACCCAGTCCATATCAGTATAGATATCCAGCTTGATATTTTTCACATTGAGATCTGCTGTTTCAAAATGTTCCTTTAATTTTTTTGTGCATTGTATATACTGAAAATCATGGTAGGTACAGAAAAGAATGTAAAAGAATAAACCAGGAATAAGGTTCCCAGAATCCAGATTAAGGTTTGTACCTACTTTCTTTTAGGAACTTTATTTCTGGTTTACTATTTTACAGTGCATCCAGAAAGTATTCACAGCGCTTAAATTTTGCCCCATTTTATTATGTTGCAGCCTTTATTCCAAAATGGATTAAATTAACTTTTTCTCGTTACCTTCTACAAACAATACCCCATAACGACAACATGAAAGAAGCTCGTTTTTAAATCTTTGCAATTTTAATAAAAATTAAAAAAAAAACCACATGTAAATAAGTATTCACAGCCTTTTCTCAATACTTTGTTGAAGCCCCTTTAGCACCAATTACAGCCTCAAGTCGTTTTGAGTATGATGCTACAAGCTTGGCACACCTATTTTTGGGAAATTTCTCCCATTCTTCTTTGCAGTACCTCTCAAGCTCCATCAGGTTGGATGGGGATCGTCAGTGCACAGCCATTTTCAGATCTCTCCAGAGATGTTCAATCGGGTTCAAGTCTGGGCTCTGGCTGGGCCACTCCAGGACATACACAGTTGGGCTGTAGCCACTCCTTTTGTTATGTGGGCTGTGTGCTTAGGGTTGTTATCCTGTTGAAAGACGAACCATCGCCACAGAGCGCTCTGGAACAGGTTTTCATCCAGGATGTCTCTGTACATTGCTACATCTTTCCTTCAATCCTGACTAGTCTCTCGCTTTCTGCCACTGAAAAAAATCCCCACAGCATGATGCTGTCACCATCATGCTTCACTGTAGGGATGGTATTGGCCCGGTGGTGAGCGGTGCCTGGTTTCCTCCAGACATGACGCTTGGCATTCAGGCCAAAGAGTTCAATCTTTGTTTTATCAAACCAGAGAGTTTTGTTTCTCATGGTATGAGTGGTGCCTTTTGGCAAACTCCAGGTGGGCTGACATTACTGATGAGTGGCTTCTGTCTGGCCACTCTACCATACAGGCCTGATTGGTGGAGTGCTGCAAAGATGGTTGTTCTTCTGAAAGGATCTCCTCTCTCCACAGAGAAATGCTGGAGCTCTTGCAGAGTGACCATCAGGTGCTTGGTTACCTCCCTGGCTAAGGCCCTTCTCCCTCGATCGCTCATTTTGGCTGGGTGGCCCACTCTAGGAAGATTCCTGGTGGTTCCAAACTTCTTCTATTTACGGATGATGGAGGCCACTGTGCTCATTGGGACCTTCAATGCTGCAGAAAATTTTCTGTACCTTTCCCCAATTCCTTAGACTTCATGGCTTGGTTTGTGCTCTGACATGCACTGTTAACTGCCTTTCCTAATCCTGTCCAATCAACTGAATGTCCCACAGGTGGATTCCAATCAAGTTGTGGAAACATCTCAAGGATGATCAACTGTGGGGATAGGATTATAACATTTTTTTTTTTTTCTGAATGGTTGAACTGGATGGACATTTGTTTTTTTTAGCCAGACTAACTATGTAACTATATGTAACTATGATCAGTGGAAACAGGATGCACCAGAGCTCAATTTTGAGTGTCATGGAAAAGGCTGTGAATACTTATTTACATGTGTTTTTTTTTTCATTTTTAATAAATTGCAAAGATTACAAAATTAACTTCTTTCACGTTGTCGTTATGGGGTATTGTTTGTAGAATGTTGAGGAAAAAAATTGATTTAATTCATTTTGGAATAAGGCTGTAACAAAATGGGGCGAAAGTTAAGCGCTCTGAATACTTTCTGGATGCTCTGTATATGATCTTTTTAAGGTACAGGATCCACACCCCTTAATACGAGTGGTATAGTGAATGTAAAACTATTTCCTATAATTTATTAACAGAAAAGAATGTATAGCATATCAACAGTCTTCTCATCTTCAGAAATGAATGCAATATTGCTAATAGTTTCTTACAGATCTAAACAGCTCTGGCATTATATATTAAAAAAAAAATGTGTAGACCACCCTTCTTTGAGTAGGGCAAAAAATCCTAAGCCATTTACTTAACAACAAAACAAGATACATTTTCGTGGTCACAATTTAAACGTTGCAGAAATGTAATACATTGTACAAAGATCAATGATCTTATATCAAAGTTCTTAAATTCCTTTGTGTGACAGTTGGAACCAGGGGCGGACTGACCATTTGGAAACTCGGGCACTGCCCGAGGGCCCGTGGTCAGTAGGGGGCCCCATGAGATCCCCCTGGTACCTTTGGTTGGAACATTTTAATATTCTTCAGTTTCTTAATATAAAGTGGTACATTGCAGCAGTAATTTTTGGCAATGAACAAATATTGTTTATACTGTATACAAAGAGATGGAAGGCTGGGTTTAGTGGGTAACCAAATTTGTCAAGTTGTTAAAAGAGAGGTTTGGGGTTTTATTGCCCAAATTATACTTGCCTAGGTGGATGCAGCATCGCTCCGATGCTGTTTCTGCCCCCCGTCTTGCTCTAAGTGTGAGAACTCAGCAATCACATGAACGCTGATCGGCGAGTTCTCACCGCCACTGTGAGCAGAGAGCAGTAACTGTTAGTCACTGCTTTCTGTTGTGCCCCCCCCCCACGCTCACTGGAGTACTGGGCTATGGAGGGGGAGAGAGCAGCTGGTTCAGGATGTCAGTGGCTTGCTGAGAGGCTGAGCCAGGTGCCACTCCAGACTCTGGGGTTTATCCTGATTTTAAAGTCAGGGTCTTTCCCCAGCCTGGACCGGCTGAGTGACACCAGCCAACAGCAGGCTACAGCCCGCCATCAGCTCAAAATTGGTCACAGGAGTGCAGAATGAACTGCACCCCTGAGATCCACAGTAGAAGTACAGCCTTCAATATTTACAAAATGTCAGGGAATGCACATACATATGCGCAGGCGCAGAACCCTTGTAAGCCCTGCACGATCGCGCACACATGTGCACGTAATGGCACATTGGCACCAGGCGGGCTATTTAAGCTAGGCTAGTACCTTGCATTCGTGCTGTTTGGTCTATTAAGCATCCGTGCATCCTGTTCCTTTGATCTTCTGTTGCTGATCTGATCTGTTATTGACATTGCCTGAACTCTGCCTGTACCGACCCCTGGCCTGCCCTTGACTATTCTTCTGACTACTGTTTATGCTTGCTCTGCCTGCTAGTTGCTAATCCGGACTGTCTCACCTTGCCTTACTCTGCCTGCTGCACCTGAACCAGCTGATCCTTGCCGGTATCCAGCTTTTGCACTTCTGCCAGTCTGCTCGTGCACTTCTGCCAGTTTGTTCCTGCACTTCTGCCAGTTTGTTCCTGCACTTCTGCCAGTCTACTCCTACACTTCTGCCAGCGTGCAATCTACTAGCTGCTCCTGCATCCCAGATGCACATTAACATCCATCATACTGCAGTTTCTGCCAGCTCTACCTCAGCTCTTTCTACATCCCAAGTCGCTGCTCCTTTATCCTCTATCATTATGATGCTTTCTCCTGAACCAAGGGTTCCCACGCCAGAGAGATTTCCCAGGGATTAGACTGTTTCATGCATTCCATAATGCATGTCAGCTATAGTTTGCATTGCAGAACCACACCTTCTCACTAGAAGCTACCAAAGTGGGATTCGTAATCTCTATACTACAAAGGGAATCCCAAACCTGGGCTCATCGTCTCTTGGAGAATGACGATGCCAAGTTGACTACCCTAAAGAGTTTCTTTGATACCATGGCATAACTATATGATGACCCACAACGTTCAACTTCAGCAGAGGCGGCTCGTCATGCTCTTCAGCCAGGTCACAGGGCAGTAGAGGGCTGTGATTGAATTTAGATGCTGGAGCTCTGATACCAGCTGGAATGATGCTGCCCTGCACTACCAATTTCGCCTGGGACTCTCTGAACCTCTACAAGATGAACTAGCCAGAGCGGGGGTGCCAATTTCTTTAGATTGACTAATGGACCTGTCAATTCAGATCAACCGGTGGCTTAGAGCGACAGTTTGAGAGCCACTGGCCAAACCCGTCCTGTATGGATGCTACCCAGGGTACCATCTTCAGCCAGTCCAGCACCCGCAGCAGCACCTATGTCAACGCCTGTACTAGATGAGCCTGAACCTATGCAGTTCGGACTCCTGTGTCTGTCATTTTCACCAGAGGAATGCCAGCGGCGGATGAGAGAAGGAGAAGAAGCGCCTCTAAGTGCAGAATAACACTTTATTGAAGATAAAAGCTAGGAACACTCACATGTATGAAGTAAAAGTAATGCATGGTATAGTGGTATGGTGTAACATCGGACAGGAGAGTGTAGTCATCCGTGTAACTGAGCTGTCATTGGTACAAGGTCTCAGCGTGCCGCTGGAGCAGCGTGGTGGCTGGAGGGAAGACAGCTGAGGTGCCGGCCGGCGGGCACGTCCTCACTCTGAGCCGGGTGAAACGCATGCTGGAATGCAGCGGCGGCATGAGCGTGATGATGTCAGTATCCCAAGGTGCACTGTGCCGCGTTTCGGAGCATGCGCTGGCTGGGAAAAGCGGAAGTGCACTCCTTTTTCCAGCAGGGGGAGGTGGAAGCCCAATGGAGTATATATATATGGAGATGGGGGCTGATTGGCAATCAATTAACCAATCGTATGGGTACACAAGTAATTGAACCATTATTGTAAGGTGACTATGTGTAGGGGAAGAGGATTAAAATGTAAGTGGATGGAAAGTCGTAGATAAATGGAAAAAATAAAAAAAAACGAATGGATGGAAAAAATGAAAAAAATGAGAAAATGAAATGAACTGAATGAAAAATGAAAAGAATGGTAAAAGCAAAAAGCAAAAAGAATGAAATCAATAATCGATGTATATAAAAATGCAATTAAAAAAGGAATGTAAATCATAATGAAAAATCATTCTGTATAAGTGGACATAATATGAACTTAATGTATAAAAAATGTAATATATAAATATATAATGTAATATATAAAATAGAAAATAATTTAAAAAAATTGGATAATATAACAAATTGAAACAAAATTTGTACAAAATTGACAATATATGAAAAATAATGATAATGAAATAATGATATTAAAAAATAATGAAGAATGATAAAAAAAAAATAAATTTAAAAATAAAGGTAAAAAATGAAGAATAGTAAAAGATAAAAATAGGGAGAACACTTCACAAAAAGCTTCACAAAAGGAGTGTGCATGGTGAGTGGCATGGGATATGGGGATCACCGTACAACAGTGGTGCACAAAATATAAATAACAGTAGTATGACACTGCAGCAGAATGCTGGAAATGGTATGATGATAATTAGATTACAATGGGAAGACAGTATTGATGATGTAAAGACATAATAAAAGTGGTAATAATAATAATAATGATGATGATAAAATAGAATAACAATAATGATGATAACGATAATAATAACGGTCTATGCTCAATCCGCCCTTTGGATTGTATATATACATATATAATTTTGCTTGAAAAAATAATAATTTTGATTGAAAAATAATAATCTATAAAGATATATAAAACGTAAAAAAAATGTATAAAATATATAAAAAAATATATATAAAATATGAGAATATATAAAGAGTTATATAGGGAATGGGATAGCAGGGGGATGATGCATAGATACGATGACAATGTGGGGCGGAGTTAAGAGAATACAAAATCGGATGATTGATGATTGATATAATAAAAAAAATGTTATATGAAAAAATATATATATATACTAGAAAATGATAAGTACTAAAGTTAAAAATAAAAAATAAAAATAAGAGGATAATAAAAATAAATATAAATATATGAATATAAATAATGCCAGTGGCGGAGACTGAACAACTTGTGCCTCTACTATGGAGAAGCAGGCCACTATGTGCTGAATTGCCTATCCATCTCTTCCACCAGTAAACCACTTGCACTGTTTGCTTCAGCCCTAGTATCTCTTTCCAGCTCCCGGGAAGAGTCCTTCTGGTATCTGCCATTATTGACTCTGGGGTCTGCAGCAGCTTCATAGACCAGTCCTTCACAGCACAATGTCAGATTCCCTTGCAACCTAAGGCTCAAGAACTCTGTTTATCTGGCCGATTTGGATCAAGTATTAAATTCGGTACTGTAACACAGGATACAATATTGCTACCAGTAACCACTTCTTTTCCTGCGCATAAAGAACGGTGTTGCCTGGATGCCATCTTGTCACCTTTTATACCCTGTCATCTTGGGAATGCCATGACTTCAGGCACTTAATCCCCATATCAACTTTGCCACAGTAGACTTCCAATCTGTCTACTGTCAGGAGCATTGCCTGACAAAAGATCCAGTTCAGACTTCCACTCTACTATGTATGGACTCTAAAAATGAACTTCGCCTGATGGTGCCTGAAGTATACCATGAGTTCTTGCACGTATTTAACAAGAAAGGAGCTGACACTCTGCCACCTCACAGATCCTACAACTTTCCCATTGAGCTATTACCTGGGACAGAAATTCAATTTGGTCGAATTTTGTCCCCCATCAGAGCATGAAATAGAGGCTTTGAAAGAATACCTGGATCAGAGGTTCTGAAAGAATACCTGGATGACAGCCTCAGCAAAGGATTTATCCAGCCATCTACTTTTCCTGCTGGAGCAGAGGTTTTCTTTGTGGAGAAAAAAGATCATTCTCTTCGGCCCTGTGTGAATAATACGTAAAATCACAGTAAAGAATCAATACCCCCCCTTTCCTTAATCCCTAAACTGTTCCAGAGACTCAGAGCTGCCTCAATCTTTACCAAATTGGATTTGTGAAGGGCTTATAACCTTTTATGAATTACGGAAGGGGATGAACGGAAAACTGCCTTCCACACCCAGTTCAGCCATTTTGAAATCCTAGTGATACCCTTCAGATTGTGCAACTTTTCAGTATTTTGTCAATGATAGTTTTAAAGACTTCCTGGGCATTTTTGGCATTGTCTATCTTGATAATATACTGGTCTTTTCCGTTTCTGTGGAACTACACCGTATTCACGTTCAAAAGGTTTTGGGCTAGCTTCGACAACAAGGTTTATATGCCAAACCAGAGAAATGTGAATTTGAGCAACACAGCATCCAGTTCCTGGGATTGATCTTCTCCACAGAAGGAATTAAAATGGACCCCCAGAAAGTGTTGCTCATCTTAGACTGGCCTGCTCCTATGGATAAGAAAGGAATCCAGTGCTTCATCAACTTTGCAAGCTTTTATCGGAAATTCATCAAGGGGTTTTCCACTATTATTGCCCCAATTACACAGCTAACCAAGCAAAGCACACATTTCTACTGCTCTCCAGAGAGGCAGACCTGTTTTGTAAAGTTGAAAGGACTATTTACTTCCACACCCATTTTGAGTCATCCTGATCAAGCACTACCATACATCTTGGAGGTAGATGCCTCTTAAAATACACTTGGAGCACACTATTTTTGTGCTGGTTGACTGATTCTCCAAAATGGCCCATTTTCTGCCCATGGAGGGTACACCCTCTGCATTGGAAACCGCAAGGGTTGCGACTTTATGGTACTCCTACCAATATAGTATCAGATCGGGGAGTCCAGTTCACATCCAGAATTTGGAGAGCACTCTGCGAGACCCTAAAAATTGAGCTTTCATTTTCATCCATCATTTGTATCCAATGAGCTACCTGAATCTGCAATTCCAGCTGTCCAGGACATCCTGAATTTTTTTCCAGCAAAACAATGAGATCTTGCAAAAAACTATAGCCAAAGCACAGGAGGACAATAAAAGGGTTTTTGATAGAAGACAAAGGGGTAAACTAATTCTAGAACCTGGAGAACGGGTCTGGTTATCCACAGCTAAACTAAGGTTGGCATGCCCTATGAAGAAGTTAGAACCTAGGTTTGTGGGACCTTTTCCTGTCAAGAAAATAATCCATAATGTCTCTTATGAACTTGTACTTCCTGACTCTTTAAAGGTTCATCCTGTATTTTATGTATCCTTGCTGAAACCCATGGTCCCTGATCCTTTTCCAGGTCGCAATACAGGTCCTCCAGAACCAGTAATCGTTGGAGAGGAGAAATACAAGATGGAGACCATCCTGGAGTGCAGAAAGAGGAGGAACCAGGTGCAAAACTTAAGTGGAAAGGATATGGGGCAGAAGAGAACTCTTTGGAACCAGAGACTGCTAAGGGACTATTTTCCAAAGACATCCTGAAAAACATGCCCAGTTGGGCATCCAAAGGCTGACCATAAGGAGGGGGCAATGTCAGGAAGTGCGCATACCTATACGCAGGCGCAGAACTCTTGTAAGGCCTGCTCATGACCGATTTTTAACAGGTGCGCGATCGTGCACACAACGGCACACAAGTGCACATGCGAGATGGTGCATTGGGGCCAGGCAGGCTACTTAAACTGGGCTAGTGCCTTGCATTAGTGCTGTTTGGTGTATTGCATTTAAGCATGTGTGCATCCTGTTCCTGTGTTGGTCTTCTGTTGCCGACCTGATATGTTATTGACTCTGCCTGAATGCTTGCCTGCTAGTTGCCAACCTGGACTGTCTGACCGTGCCTTACTCTGCCTCCTGCACGTGAACCAGCTGATCCTTGCCAGTATCCTGCTCCTGCACCTCTTCCAGTGTGCCATCTACCAGCTGCTCCTGCATCCCAGATACACATCAACATCTATCAGCAGAAGTCCTACCAGGCACTCGTGCACCTCTGTGCTCAGTCACTCCCTGTTACTCTACCAGGGCCCCAAGCCAGAGCTGTAAGAGAGGCCTTCCTCTGCACTTCAGGTCCTACCATCAGGTACGCTACACAAGTGCACCAACACTTTCTACTTCTGTAAAAAGGGCCATACTTCTGTAAAAAATGCCTGTAAATACCCCTCTGTTAGTCTGTGTACATGCACAGATACAGTCATGGCCGAAATTGTTGGCACCCTTGATATTTCTCCAGGAAATCATGTATTTCTCACGAAACGTATTGCATTAACACATGTTTTGCTATACACATGTTTATTCCCTTTGTGTGTATTGGGACAAAACAAAAAAAGGGAGGAAAGAAAGCAAATTCGACATAATGTCACACAAACCTCCAAAAATGGGCTGGACAAAAGTATTGGCACCCTTTCACAACTGCGGATAAATAAGAATGTTACAAGCATGTGATGCTCCTGTAAACTCACCTGGGGCAAGTAACAGGTGTGGGCAATATAGAAATCACACCTGAAAGCAGATAAAAAGGAGAGACGTTCACTTAACCTTTGCATTGTGTGTCTGTCTGTGCCACACTAAGCATGGACAACAGAAAGAGGAGACGAGAACTGTCTGAGGACCTGAGAACCAAAATTGTGGCAAAATATCAACAATCTCAAGGTTACAAGTCCATCTCCAGAGAACTAGATTTGCCTTTGTCCACAGTGCGCAACATTATCAAGAAGTTTGCAACCCATGGCACTGTAGCTAATCTCCCTGGTCGTGGACGGATGAGGAAAATTGATGAAAGATTGCAACGCAGAATAGTCCGGATGGTGGATAAGCAGCCCCAAACATGTTCCAAAGACATTCAAGCTGTCCTGCAGGCTCAGGGAGCATCAGTGTCAGCGCGAACTATCCGTCGACATTTAAATGAAATGAAACGCTATGGCAGGAGACCCAGGAGGACCCCACTGCTGACACAGAGACATAAAAAAGCAAGACTACAGTTTGCCAAAATGTACTTGAGTAAGCCAAAAGCCTTCTGGGAAAACGTCTTGTGGACAGATGAGACCAAGATAGAGCTTTTCGGTAAAGCACATCATTCTACTGTTTACCGAAAACGGAATGAGGCCTACAAAGAACAAAACACAGTACCTACGGTAAAATATGGTGGAGGTTCAATGATGTTTTGGGGTTGTTTTGCTGCCTCTGGCACTGGGTGCCTTGACTGTGTGCAAGGCATCATGAAATCTGAGGATTACCAAAGGATTTTGGGTCGCACTGTAGGGCCCAGTGTCAGAAAGCTGGGTTTGCGTCCAAGATCCTGGGTCTTCCAGCAGGACAATGACCCCAAACATACGTCAAAAAGCACTCAGAAATGGATGGCAAAGAAGCGCTGGAGAGTTCTGAAGTGGCCAGCAATGAGCCCAGATCTAAATCCCATTGAACACCTGTGGAGAGATCTTAAAATTGCTGTTGGGAAAAGGTGTCCTTCCAATAAGAGAGACCTGGAGCTGTTTGCAAAGGAAGAGTGGTCCAAAATTCCGGGTGAGAGGTGTCAGAAGCTTATTGATGGTTATAGGAAGCGACTGATTTCAGTTATGTTTTCCAAAGGGTGTGCAACCAAATATTAAGTTAAGGGTGCCAATACTTTTGTCCAGCCCATTTTTGGGGTTTTGTGTGACATTATGTCATATTTGCTTTTCTGCCTCTGTTTTATATTTGTTCCAATACATACAAAGGGAATAAACATGTGTATAGCAAAACATGTGTTAATGCAATACCTTTTTTGTGTGAAATACTTGATTTTCAGGAAAAATATCAAGGGTGCCAACAATTTCGGCCATGACTGTAGGTGTTTAGAGGCAGAAAGAGACCCACTGCCAGCGCATCCAGGAGCAAAACATGTCTAAACATACATTAATCCTAGGAGCATTTAGCTCTTGAGACTTAATTCTTTTCAATGGCCAGAATAAAATATGCCCAAGCAATGATTTTTCTGCCAAAATGCAGCTGCTCAGAGGAAAGGTATTTTAGAAGAGCAGGGAAAATGCCCTGTGTGCACAGGGCCACATATTAAAATAGATATACAAAGTACATAAACGCATAACATTTTCCATCAATACAGCTTCTCCATTTCTTCTTTTTTTTTTTCTTTTCTCAGGTACCCCCCAAGGGACATTTTCCTCTTTGTTCCCCCAAGGACAGGGAACTTCAAAGAGAACTTAAATGGGGGGGGGGGGGCACAGTTGTTTTACCACTTTGTTAAATAGGTTGTGTCTCACTGCCTCTGAACTGGCAAAAAAAAGGCTAAACTGTTTTATTTTTTATACCCTCATCTAAGTGGTCTTGAAACTTCAATTTTATGGTGACCATAAACAACTTGACACCATCCTCAAAATTAAAGTACCGTATTTTTCGCTCCATAAGACGCACCTGACCATAAGACGCACCTAGGTTTTAGAGGCAGAAAACAGGAAAAAAAATTCTGAACTAATGGACTGCAGACATAGTACAGGAGATGACCAGAGACTGCGGACACAGTACAGGAGATGACCAGAGACTGCGGACACAGTTCAGGGGATGACCAGAGACTGCGGCCACGGTACAGGAGATGACAAGAGACTGCGGACACGGTACAGGGATGACCAGAGACTGCGGACACAGTACAGGAGATGACAAGAGACTGCGGACACAGTACAGGGATGACCAGAGACTGCGGACACAGTACAGGGATGACCAGAGACTGCGGACAGCACAGGGATGACCAGAGACTGCGGACAGCACAGGGGATGACTGCTGACCTTTGGGGAGGGGGGGGGGAGCGGGTACCTGAATTTGACAGATACCCGCTCCCACTTCCGCGGAGTTGTTCTTTCATCTTACCTGTTCCTCTATCCAGCCGCGCGCTGTCTTCCCGGCTTCTGTAATGGCGCTCGGCATGACAGCCGGGTGCCCAGTGCGCATGAGCGAGAAGCACTTGCGCTTTGTGATTGGTCCGGCGGCTTCTGGGATCTGTCATGTGTACCAGGTGCCGCCTTACCATTCACAAAAAGCACCGCTTCCTGCGCATGTGCACTTGGCACCCGGCTGTCATGCCCACACTACAGAAGCCGGGAAGACCGCGCCGCTGGATAGAGGAACAGGTAAGATGAAAGAACAACTCCACGGAAGTGGGAGCGGGTATCTGTCAAATTCAAGTACCCGCTCCCCCCCCTCCCCAAAGGTCAGCAGTCATCTCTATAAGGTCCCGCTGTAGAGCTGAGCGGCCGGCCCGGTATTCTGACACGACGGCAGTGGAAATACCGGACCGGCCGCTCCATATTCGCTCCATAAGACGCACTGACATTTTCCCCCCTTTTTTGGGGGGAAAAAAGTGCGTCTTATGGTGCGAAAAATACAGTAAGTATTGGGTGAGTATTAGATGCAGGACAGCCATCTGAAATTACCGGTCCCCACACTAGAAGCATCAGGCCCCTTTAATCACTAATATTCTACTGTGGCATTCAGCATCCTTGTGCTTTTTGTTCTTACTTTTTTACAAACTCAAGAATTAAAAGCTCTGTAAACAATGTTGCTAATTGTATTTACATGCATAACTGATATAAACACATATTTAACTTTAATTTGCATATCAAATTCAATATACTGCACAATGAAAAGTAAACCTTGTTGACTTAAATGGTTATTAGAATCTTATTCTGTTCATCAAGAGTTCAGATTAATGAAAAATATAAGCCTGATATTCGCTATACATTATTTTGCTGTCTACAAACATCTTGCTAGGTCAGCAACTGCTCTTTCCTGCTCATCTGGCCTGCCACTGATAGCAACTTTTGTGCATGATAATAGACTTATATTCTGAATGGTTAAACCCTATCATGACACATTTATAAGCATGGTGTATTTTTTTACTGCCCTGATGGCAGACCTGACTGGACAGTTAAGGGTTTCCCTGGCTTTATAAGTTGTAAGTATCTTGAGTTTTATTAGTTGGGTGAGCAGGAGCCAGTGGAGGGATTGGCAAAGAGTGGTGGCAGACACTGAATGGTTGGTAAGGTGGATGAGTCTGGAAGCAGCATTCATGATAGACTGGAGGGGGGAAAGCCTATGCAAAGGCAAGCCAGTGAGGAGCGATTTGCAGCAGTCAAGGCAGGAGATGACCAGGGAGTGATTTAGAAGCTTTGTTTTGTCATTGGTTAGGAAGTGGCGTAACTTGGAGATGGTTGAGGTGGCAAGCTTTGGTCAGCAATTAAATGTGGGGCTGAAAGGATATTTTAGAGTCCAGGATTACACCTAGCACCCTGGCATGTGGGGATGGGTTCATGGTTGAGCCGTTGATTTTAGCAGAGAAATCAGTGGAAGGGGCACATTGGGGAGGAAATATGAGCTCAATCTTGGATAGATTAATTTTCAGGAAGTGGTGTCATCCAGGCTGATATGCCTGTTAATAGATTAGTGATTGCATGAGGAGACTGATGGAGTGAGCTAAGGGGTAGAGAGATAGATTTGGGTGTCATCAGCATAGAAATCGTATTGAAAGTAATGGGATGCAATCAACTGACCCAGAGAGGAGGTGTAGATTGAGAATAGGAGGGGTTTCAGAACAGAACCTGGGTGAACCCCAACAGAGAAAGGAAGAGGAAGTAGAATTGTAAAGGACACTGAAGGTGTGGTGGGATAGGTAGGATGAGAACCAACAAAGGGCACAATCATGGGGACCAAAGGAGTAGATTTTTTTTTGAGGAGGGAGTGATCCACTGTGTGAAAGGCAGCATAGAGGTCCAGGAGTAGGCATACAGACTAGTGTCCATTGGTTTTAGCCATTAGTAGATCATTTGTAAGTTTGAGGAGAGCAGTTTCCGTGGAGTGCTGATAGCAAAATCCACACTGAAGGGGATCAGGAAGGTGGTTGCTCAGCTGGTTGTAGACCAGGCATTCAAGGAGTTTGGAGGAAAAGGGGAGTAAGGAGATGGGTCATAGGTTGTTAATACTGGTGGGGTCTAGTGAGGGCTTTGTAAGTATGGGGGTGACTAATGCATGTTTTAGAATTGGGGAAGATGCTGGAAGAGGGAGAGATTGAAAATGTGAGTTGGAGAGTGTAGGATAGAGCCAGAGGGTGACTGTAGCATTTGTGATGGCACAGGGTTCAGGAGGCACATGGTT
Source organism: Staurois parvus (assembly GCF_062004578.1). Lineage (NCBI taxonomy): Eukaryota > Metazoa > Chordata > Amphibia > Anura > Ranidae > Staurois > Staurois parvus. The sequence goes on from NW_028318316.1 coordinate 1,176,876, forward strand.
AGGTGGGCATTAGAAAAACTCTTAGCAACCTCATCTATAGTAGTGGGGTTGAATGCGGGAAGTACTGATTGTCCCTGTGGATGTGGAGTGTTAAGTAGAGGACTTATCTGTGCATCAGAGATCTCCTCACGAATTTTATCAATTTTCGTTTTGAAGTGACTGGCGATCTCCTGGGCAGTGAGTGAGTTAGTGGGTGGAGGATGAAGAGAAGAGTTGACAGGGACTGGATGAGAAGGTGTTGAGAGTAATGAAATAGGTCTTGAGAACGCCCTGTGGGTGGGGCGAAACGCGTTGACGCACTTCAGGTCTGCCGTCATCTTGGCCTACGTCACTTCCGGTATTTGGAACGCGCGCCGACTTTTGCGGTTCAAGCAGCCATTTTTGAGGTGGAAAGCTGGTCATCCTCTACAGTGATCCTTAAAGCGTGAGATCCCTATATTTACAATTTGGAAACTTGTTCCTTAAACAAGGCCTGTTATTTTATTGAAACATGTGAGTGTCCTTATTCTATTGATTTATATGGTATTGAGTGGCAGTATTACACTATGTAGCCTTTCTTTCCTTGCACACTATTGAGGATTCCATGGAAAAGTAGAGTGGAGTCGATTGCTGTATCTAAGCAGGGTGAAGGCGATTTGAGTTCCTCCTGAGGGGCTATAGGATCCCTTATATCCTATGAGGCTTATTACTCACCTCCATCTGGGGAGTGCAGTCAATATTATTTTTCACGTGGTGATTAGGTGGAAGCACATTTTGGAACATTGTCTTGAAAATCCTTTTTGGAAAATAAGGACTTATGTTTGAAATATTATATATATATTTTTGCACGGACATTTATTTTTTTGTGATTATTTTTATTTATTTAATTTTTGCGCTGTTTTTTGTGTTAATTAATGAAATAGGTCTGCTTGGCAGTGTGGAGGCAGGAATAATATTTCTGGAGGGCATATTTATATTGGTTGAAGTCATTCTGAGCCTTAGCCCTTCACCACAGATGCTTAAGCGTGGCTGTTTTTTTTGAGAGCTCTGGTGTCATAGGTTTGCCAAGGTTGTAGGGGTCGGGACCTGAATGTGCATGTAGTGAGGGGGGGCGGGCATGTCTAGGGAGGATAACAGTGAACTGTTGTAGATGGAAGTGGCTAGATCTGGGCAGGACAGGAATGATATTTTGTCATAGCCGTGGTCAGTAGCAGAGTAGAGAAGAGAAGGGTTGAGGTGGCTAAGGTTTATACGGTTAACTGTTAAGTGGTTGGAGGGAGAGGAGGTTGGGAGACAGGGAAAGAGTGAAGCTAATAAGGTGGTGATCAAGGAGCGGGAGAAGGTTGTTGGACAGGTTGCATGGAGTACATAGATAGGAGAATATAAGGTCAAGGGTATTGCCATTGGAGTGAGTAGAAGCCTGTATCCTTTGCTTCAGGCCAAAAGAGGAGGCTAGATTAAGAAGTTTAGAAGTAGCAGGAGTGTTAGCATTAAAAGGAATGTTGACGTCGCTGGGAATGATTGTGGGGATTTCAGAAGAGGGGAAGGGTAGCCAGGTAGAGAAGTCATCAAGGAAGGTAGATACCAGTCCAGGGGGTGGTAGATCACAACAATACTTAGAGAAACAGGAGAGAATAGACGTATACAATGTGCCTCAAAAGAGGAGCGTGTCAGGGAGGGAGGTGGGAGCAGTACCTGATAGGTGCTCTGTGGGGCAAGGAGGATTCCTATTCCACCTCCCTTCCGTCCTCTGGGTCTGGGAGAGTGAGTCCAGAGAAGGTCACCATGGGAAATGGAAGCAGGGGAAGCAGTGCCAGAATCATGAAGCCAGGTTTTGGTAATGGCAAGTAGGTTAAAGGAATTTGTGATAAAGAGGTCAGGGAGGGAGGGGAGAAAAGAGGAGACTGGCTTTGGGAAGAAGAGGAATGAGGACTAAGTTTTCTGGATTGTGGCTGCTGCCAGCGGGTGCAGGGTGATGGGAGCATTGGGCACACTTAATTGATGGATGATACATAATCATTTATTGTATTTATTTATGATTATTTTTATTTATTTGTGTATTTATTTTACATTTTATTTATTCATATTTGTAGTAGTAGTAGCTGTATTATTAACACCCTAACAAAAGAAATAAAGAATTAAATAAGAAGACAATAAATAAAATATTAACCCTAACCCTAACCTAACTCTAGCCCCTTACCCAAACAAAATAATAATACAAAATGAATAATAATAAAAAAAATAAAAGCTGTTCGAAAAGCTAGGAAAGCTGAAAAACATAGCAACATATGATATTTTTCTCTATTGGCTAATAAAAAAAATAGCCAAAGCTCAAACAATGCCTAAACATGCTGTATCAAAATGCGCAAAAAATACCACTCAAAATCGCTACGCTCAAGTGTGAATGCAGCCTCAGATACAAGACACAAATAGATTGGGTACCAGCATGCCTGAAGATGGACAAATGTTATTCTGTGATGGACATCGGGTTCTCCATGACCATCCTTACATCTACTCCATTGACCAATAGATTGGATCAATTTACTTAGTCTGTGTTTTCAACAGAAAACACAGACTATCTGTTTTGCTTTTACTGGTTCATTTTATTTTTTACTAATAGTTACAGTATCAAATTTGGTCCACAAAAAGTGTTCTTGAATTTGGTGATTATGAATTATTTTTATTTTTTTATATATACTTCTTTTTTTTTAATCACTTCTTTGATTTGTATCTATCTAAAACATATTCTAGTTCTAATTTTCCATGCTAAAATAGGTTCAGTAAATATTTTAGCAGTTGTCCTGATTGTCTGGTATGTTAAGAATGTCAGGACATTCCTGCATGTGTGCATGTATCCTTGCATGTGTGATGTATCCTGCTGTGTATATATATATATATATATATATATATATATATTTCAGTACAAGTGCTCTTATTAGAAAAGGTTGCTGGGATGCCAGAAATGAGAACATAAAGTGAGTTAGATGGAATTTCTTCTGGTGCGCAGTTATCTAGCTGAAGAGCCTTGGGCACCTCTATTCTTTTCCCTTGTGCCATCACTAGCTGGCTGCAAGTACGTTATTTAGCTTCAATGACTGACTTGTTATGTAACATAAGAGGTGAACAGATCTCATAGTTACAGTATAAAGAGCCAATTATTGAACCAATCCTGGTTCTATACAAGGTCTTTAAAGGCCTATTCCAACAAAAGCTCTGTGTCATTAGTTTTGCATTGCGAAAGATGAGAATATGCTAATATAAAGTTTTCAATTTAAACTCTAAAGCATAAACTGTCATTCTTGTAGTTTTAGACCCGTATTCTAGATTCTTGATTGCCCTACATGCAGGTTATGATAGAATGTCTTTTTTCTGAACAGCAGGATGCAGAAGTCATAGAGATGACTGATGATGATGCATTATGTATGAACCTGGAATGCAGCTCTGTTGGTTTAACTGTTGCATGTTCTCTTGTGCTTATGTAGCATTATTGATAGTGAATACATAATTGGCAAAATTTCCATTCAAACGATGGAAGCCTTTGAGAAATACAGGAAGACAGAGGTGGTTCAACCAACCAGTGGCCACCCAAGTGTGAAAATAATCATGTCCAATATAGCACTTTTTTCACACTCCCTCAGGGTTGAGTTAAAAGTCACTTTAAAATATTCAGAGACAAAATATCTGTATATTAAAAATCAGTATTGATATAATGGTGCTAATTACTACATACACTATATCTAAAAATAAGGTATAATCCCTATAAATAAAAAAAATGCTCTGTAAGGCGAATCACGTTATAATGTTAAATATAGTTAAATGTTAGTCTGGTTGAAAAAAGGCATAAGTCCATCTAGTTCAACCAATAAAATGAGAAAAAAAATACAATCATATATAACAAAGTTGATCCAGAGGAAGGCAAAAAAAACTTTAATAAAGCATGATCCAATTTGCTCCAGCAATATACAACACACACCTCAAACCTTCCTCACACCATACCTATAGCAGCTACCTGTAGCACTGTATAATCTTGAAATGCACTGTATTTATTAACCACTTGACCTCTAGAAGGTTTCACCCCCTTCATGACAAGGGCATTTTTTTGCTATTCAGCACTGTGCTACTTTAACTGGCAACTGCTCAGTCATGTGATACTCTATCCAAATGATATTTATATAATTTTTTTTTCACATAAAAATAGCTATTTGATCACCACTGGGTTTTTTTTATTATTTGCTGTGTGAATGAAAAAAACATGTTTTTCTTAGTTTATATTATAACATTGTGCAAACAAATCTTTCATCATAAATTTAGGCCAAATTGTATTTTTTTTTTTGGGGGGGGGGTTCAGACTTTAAAAAAAATTAAAATCTTTTAACCTTTGGAGGGTGGCAATTGGGGATTTTTTTTTTACACTATTATTGCTTATAAGAGTGGTGATCACTGTTATAAGCAATAGTTTTAACTGTCATGATGGCTTACTTACTATTGTGATGCTGTGATTGGCTACAGCTAATTACATGATACAGGGTGCAAGATGCCATGTGATATCTGTGGGCCAATCAGTTTCGCAACAGTAAGCGACTGTCATGAATGGAAGCCATTCATAATGGTTTTGTTTACATTGTATTTATGTGATTGCTATGAGAAGTCATAGCGGTCATATGATACTCTTATCCCCGTGAGTTTTCCGGAAACAGCAGAAACAAGATATACCTGTGCTCAAATCCCAATAGCTTGTACATGCATCTATCTGTCAGGTGCTAAAGGGATGTAACCACATGTTAACACTAGAAATTCTGAAATAACCCTCTGTACACTGCGATATACCCTTTTCAGCAAACTTTTACAATTAAAATTAGGGATTTTTAGTTTACACATATTGCAATACATGTTAAAAGCTGACAAACTGTGTCAAATTAATCATTTTTGTTCAATCCTTTTTTTTTTAATAGAGATTAGTATCCTTTCAATGAAACCAATTGTATTCCACTCCAGCAGTGAAGCAGATAGTATGTACAGGTGTACAAAAAGTACCTCAGTGCGTTCTAAAATTAAATTAATCTTGTGATGACCATCACAGTTGTAGTCCCCTTGATGTGACTAGATTCATCAGATATAATTTACCACTTAAGCTAATGGTCAAAAGATGGAATTAGTTCAAAACTTTTAGCTCTCATGTATATTGATAACCCCTAATCAGTTTAGTGCAGGACCCAACAGGTCGTCATAAATCGATGCAGGTCTTCCAATGTACACCTGCAGTTGTATGGTATCTGCAGAGAAGGAATTCCTTTACCATGTACTATGGCAGCCTTTCTCAACCTTTTTTAACATGAAGGAACCCTTAAAGATACCTTCCAGTCTCAGGGAACCACTGCTAATGATTCTAACTGCTCACTATACTAGTGTGATGGTCAGTGGGAAGAATGCTCCTTACATCAGCAGGATTATTTATGAACCCTACCTGAAAGTCCCATCATTTTGCTATTGGCCGGGCTGGAACTGGTTAAATAACAGTGTGTGCTGAATTACAGCAACCCAGTTGTCATCCAACAATCTCACAGGAACTAAAACTGGTATGAATATTCTTAAACTTTGTACGAAAATGATGTACATTCAATGACTTGCCATATTGTTTGTTTGCCTTTAACATTGATTTTGGAATTAATGTAATTTCCCAAGCAAAAAGCACACTGTTCGAAATTTGTTCTTTTGAGATATATTTTTTAATCTGCTCCTTTTGAACGTTTTTGTCACTGTGGTCAAAATCGAATATCAATTCAACACCACTAATGATAAAAAAAAATTACATTTAACATTCTGAAAAAACATTTTCAAACTAAATTCTACAAGTGTATAGCCAGCTTTAGGTGTCAGACAGGGAACTGTCCAAATTGAAGAACTTACCAGTTTTATGATATAGGTATCTCAAGGTGTCCATTAATGTGGTAAATGTTAGACAGTTGTGTGAGCTTTTTAGGGTTAAAACAGGTTATATATGCTGTAGATTACTTGTCGGAGGAGCTGCAAGGGCTGCCACCAGTATAAATAAGCCCCAACAATAAAGTGCTGCCTAACAATTTTTTGTCTTTTGGTAAAGCAGGGACTGGATACGTGGTTGTTAGGCTGGGTGTTACCCCTAATTACCTTATTACCTTATTTCAGGTTTTGGTGGATTAATATTGTAGCTAGTATTTATTTATATCGTATTTATTGGAGCCTGGTGCTTGTTTCTTCATGTTCTGTTAGGACTTGCATTGAGCAAAATGCTGCATTGTAGGATTTTAACTTACTATTATTTATGCTTTTTTTTTCATAGAGTAAATTATTCTATTTTAAAAATTAGTCTAGGTTTTGTTACTTTCCTTACAGTAAGCATTTACATTGATTCTAGGTTTGTGTTATATGTGTTACATATGCATACAATGCTTAGTGGTGTTCCCAATAGAAGGTAAGGGATAATTTTCCATAACATTCTTTATATAGCACAGCCTGAACATGTAGAAACTGATGTAAATGTTAAACATTCCCTGTAAAGCCCTGAGGAAGAAGTGTCAGCACTACATAAACTGTCTAAATAACATTCATTAATCTATCATTCATACAAGGAGCAATACTAAGCATATTTTAAAGGTTAACTAAACCCAAATATAAATATGTAATATAGTGCAGATTACCAATCCTTAGATGAGATGCCTGCCTTAGTTGCCTTTTTTTTTTAGTTTTTTTTCCCTTTGCTAGTCACAGGTAAAAATACAGTTCCTTTCCATGGGTGACTATGCTCACTTACTCCACTGTATCTATTGAAGGAGACATGGTTGTCAAATAAGCTGGACATCAAACATGTTTTGCCCTTGTTCATCTCCATTATGTGGGAGATTGGTCATTTGACAGAAGAAAGGTAAGATTGCATTTCAAGGAAGAACAGGTATTTTCTGTAATTTCTGGGAAAAAAATTAAAACTAATGTAGCCACATCTAAAGACTGGTAAGAGTAAAGTGAGTAACATTAGACATTCCTCAAAATAAAATCCTATCAATCTCCCAGACAATAACACAATATAACTAAACTTCTTTCATTAAAGGGAGGACACATTAACCAGAACACTTGATACACGGTTCTGTAAGTGATAAGGGAAATGTAGGGTTAGTTCACACCATAACTGCTGAGTTGCATTGACCTACATAGATCAATGCAGGCTCAGTGCAAGGATGCATGTGCCTTGTTCACACCATACATGTGTGGGGTGTGAGCTTCATAAAATTCAGCAGATAAGAGATATTAAATACCTGTGCAAATGCAGCCTAAGCCATACATTTATTATGTGAGGTTAAAATGATCTATGTTTCTTTGACAAGTGAAAACAACTACACTGTAATTATAGGAGACACTGCATTATTGTCATAGTTTTGCAGGAAGATGTTCCTCATACACAGGACATGTAGGTTTGTACTTTGCTGCTTGGCATAAGACTCGGAAGCTTGTGGCAATAACTGTAGTAAAGATGTCTGTTCCAGTGATTTCCAGCTTCCATGGGGATCCCACAGGTATGACACAGACATGCCTACATTGGTCAATCCTGGACCAATGTAACAATGTAAAAATTGCCATACTGAAACATTAGCTTTAAATGCTAATCATACAAATTCTGTACTGTGCCTGTACAGCCTTTTAATTAACCCATTCCCTTCTGTTCTAGCTTGGGGCCTAATAAACAGCATAGCATACGGATCTGGGTCTGAACCTGCAAACATTGCTATGTCTGGTAACATCTCTTCTTGTTGAGCTAGCAGGAAAGCTGGATAATTCCTTGAATGATCTTGCCTTGAACTCTGTTTTTCTTAAACCTTGGGAACTTTGCTCCTCCCCGAAACTTCCTGAGTTAAGCAATGTCTTTGCACTTCCTGTTTGCCAGATTATTGTGTTCTCTCCAGCCAATATCTTGCATTTGTTACTCCTGCTTCCATCCAAATCTTTTTTGCCACTTGTTAGCGAACTTTGGCTTGTTCCTTGACTACACTTCCACTTGATCTCAACCTGCAACCACACATTATCAACCTTTGGCCTGTTTACTGAATATGCTTATCTCTACCTGCTATATCTGCTACTGAACCCAGATTGCTCACCTCTTGGTAGGGTGATCCTGAGAACCGCAACCTGGTACTAACAACAAGCATCTCCACCATCAGGAGCTCTAGTAAACACTTGTTAGCACTTAGCCTCCGCAATTCAGGTAAGCCCATGGCATCCACAAGGGTGACCTGCTTCTGTACTTATCCAGCTGACCAGTGGGTGCCTCACTACTGCTACAGCTATTGGCTTCTGAGCCTGACTCCAAATCGTGAAACATAGGCACAGGAAGCATAATGGAGATAAAGACAACCCTTTGACCAATCTGGGAAAGAAAAATGACAGTGCTAACATACATAGTGTGTGTGTATAGATATAGAATATCGATATGTCAACTAATTTAAAAAAAAAGTGTATGTAAAATTGATAAATCACACTGTAAATAAGTGTCTATTCATCTAATTAACCTGCATTCATGGGCCTTAAGTCTTAACAACATGGTAACATTTATTACTGTATGTATCAGGGCTATTTGCATGTTTTAATGCATTGTATGACATGTGCTAAGGGCCTGTTATGTTATATACAGTTATATGGTGTTATGTATGTGGACCTCCAGAAATATCAAGACAGACAATATAACACTATGACTGCTGCATTCATCTAGTTATCTTTGATAAGCCATATTCTAAAGTTGTCATGTCACTGAAGCTTATGAGTTGCAGTCTAAATGGCCATGGTCACTTCTACTACTCTGTCACCTCCATGTTTCCAAAACTTTGTTTATACTGAAGTGTAAACATGGAAATTACACACACCATTCGGAATTAGTTTTAAGAAGATACCAGTAGACTAATATGAGCAGACTTATGATTGACTACCATATGTCTTTGCACATCAGAGCTCTTTGACTTTTACCAGAACTATTGGGACGAATGCCTTTACACGAACATGAACTTTAATGGTGTCCTAGTCTTAGTCTATAGGGTTCAATATTAAGTTGGCCCACCCTTTGCAGCTTTAACAGTTTCAACTCTTCTAGGAAGGCTGCCCACAAGGTTTAGAAGTGTGTCTATGGGAATGTTTGATCATTCTTCCAGAAGCGCATTTGTGAAGTCGGACACTGATGTCGGACAAGAAGGCCTGGCTTGCAGTCCCACTCTAATGCATTCCAAAGGTGTTCTATCAGGTTGAGGTCAGGCCAGTCAAGTTCCTCCACCCCAAACTCTCTTATCCATGTCTTTATGGACCTTGCTTTGTGCACTGCTGTGCAGTCATGTTGGAACAGGAAGGGGCCATCCCCAAACTGTTCTCACAAAGTTGGGAGAATGAAATTGTCCAAAATGTCTTGGTATGCTAACACCTTAAGAGTTCTCTTCACTGGAACTAAGGTGCCAAGTCCAGCTCCTGAAAAATAACCCCACACCATAATCCCCCCTCCACCAAACTTTACACTTGGCACAATGCAGTCAGGCAAGTACTGTTCTCCTGGCAACCGCCAAACCCAGACACATCCAGCGGATTTCCAGACAGAGTGTGATTCTTCACTCCAGAGAACATGTCTCCACTGCCCTAGAGTCCAGTGATGATGTGCTTTACACCACTGCATCCAACACTTTGCATTGCACTTGGTGATGTAAGGCTTAGATGCAGCTGCTCAGCCATGGAAACCCATTCCATGAGCTCTCTATGCACTGTTGTGCTAATCTGAAGGCCACACAAAGTTTGGAGGTCTTTAGCTATTGACTACGCTGTCCTTTTATGTGGCCTACCGCTTCGTGACTGAGTTGCCGTTCCCAGTTGCTTCAACCTTGTTATAATACCACTAACAGTTGACCACGGAATATTTAGTAGGTAGGAAATTTCATGGATGGACTTATTACACAGGTGGCAACCTATCACGGTACCACGCTTGAATTCACTGAGCTCCTGAGAGCGACCCATTATTTCACAAATGTTTATAGAAGCAGTCTGCATGCCTAGGTGATGATTTTATACACCTGTGGCCATGGAGGGGATTGGAACACCTGAATCCAATGATTTGGAGGGGTGTTCCAATACTTTTGGCAATATAGTGTATATCAAAACTTTTTTTTTTGGTTTTAGATGACTAGAGAGAGGTAAAGGCATAGTGCACCTTTAAAGAAAAATACATGTACCTACAATGAATTAATAAAAGAAATAGACATTTATTTTTATTATTCAAGGCTGAATAAACCGATTCCCTTGAATTGATGACACAGTGATTTTTCCAGCAACACTGACAGCCAACAGAACAGCTGCAGCAGCCCTCCTGTGTTCTCTCCTGCTTCGCACACACAGTGCACAAGACGCGGGAGGGCTGCTGAAGCTGTTTTGTCAGCTGTCAGTTCTGCTGGAAGAAACCGCTCTGCATTCTCCACTGTGTGTATGGGGAGAAGGAGCAAGTGTCCTGCCAGCAGTGGGCCAATGCCTGATATGAAAGCCCCGGGGCCAGAAAATACAGGAAGATGAAGAGGGAGGGCAGTGCTGCCGGGAATAGAACATAACTCATAAATGAGCCTGTGAAGCGCTTCCAGCATACTGCAGTCAGAGTACATTCAGGGTTTGTTCACACTATGTGCAGTCACCTGAGATCTCCCACATAAATAAATGCAGGTCACTACTATGACACATAGAACACAACTGTTTTCTATATGCCCTGTTCAGACCACAATGCTGGTGTGCATATGTCCTAACTATCCTGGATTTGCCAGGACCATCCGAAGATTTGATTTAAATCTTGGTGTCCCAGTACCTGCCTCCACTAATTCGCTTGACAGGCACGCTAGCACCGGCACCAAGGGACCTGCCCTGCATCTACTGCAGGGTGTTTGGAGTCCAAGAAGCTGCAATCTGTCCCCTCTAAGACAGCCAGAATCACTCCCCACCAGCTGCCTGTACAATAACCCACAGTACAGCCAATGGAAGCTCCTTGGCTCTGATGTTCTCATTGACACAGAAAAGGAGGAGTCAGGGAGGATGAACATTGCTCTGCAGTAGCCATGCTGATCTGAGGTCTATAATGAGTTTGATATAAAAGTAGATTTGTAAAGCAGGAGGACACAATGGCCAGGTAGGCCTGTGGGTGGGGAAGATTTAGGCTGCAAGGAGTGATTTGGAGGAAGGGGTTATGTGCTGGGTGCACTTTTGAGGGGAGAGGACCCCTCCCCCTCCAAAACCCCACCTAGCAGGGTGGGGTAGCAGGGAGGGTACCCAAATTTGACAGGTACCAGCTCCCACTTCCGCTGCGATCACCTAAGGTGATCGGAAGCAGAAGTTGTCCTCCCTCCACATAGTTTTCTGGGACACGTGACAGGTCCCAGAAGACTACGGGGCCATTCACAAAGCGCAGAGCTTCTCGCGCACGTGCAGTGGACACCCAGATGTGAAGCCTCAAGCTGTCACAGCTGGGTGTCCACACTGAAGATGCCGGTCCTGGGGAGAACACCGCTGGACCGAGGTACAGGTAAGTGTCTTTATTTTGAAAGTCAGCAGATACAGTTTTTGTAGCTGCTGACTTTTGTTTATTTTTTTTTCCCGATGGAACTTTGCTTTAAGTTAGGCTCAGACAAAGTGTTAACTCTGTCTGCTTTTAATGTGTGCAAAACCATATGTAACAGAAGCTCTTTTTTTTTTTTTTGTGGTACAGCAACCAAAGTAAATTTTATAGTTACAAAGAAGCCCAGCTTTTGTTTAACAGTGCCCCTTAAGCCTCTCAACAGTTAACAGTTTGGCCAAACCCACTTTTTGCCACTGCACATGGAGCACCACAGGTCTCTAGAACTTGAGGATGAGGGACACCTCAGGAAGGTAAAGTTGGGAGGTATGCTGATGTGTGTTGCCTTGGCTGCATTTTTCTGCACCACACTGGATGGCAGCATGGTAATTTGATCAGTGCAATGTGCTAAAACAAGCGTTGCACTGCTCGCTGCCTGAGCAGACACTGTGCTAGCCTGCACCATAAAATGCCGCTTTTTACTATGTAGGCTAGCATGAAGGTAGCCATACTGTACAGTGAGGGAACACTCGTTGCCAGAGCTGTTGTAGTTGAATCCATAGTAGGTTCCCTGAATCTCTCCCCTTTTGCCCATTACTAATAGAAATCTGTGAATCTGTCACAATCACAGAAAAGTTGTTTGTTTATTTATTTTTTTGTAGGATGGTCCAAGGGGGATAGACACAAAAACAAGGTGGAGCAACCTCCATAGATTTATCTGATTTATCTGTAGTGTGGTTTGCAGCATCAAAGTCTGCGCACTGCAGCCCATGTGAATCATTTGACCAAAGGTTACCTAATTCATTGTCTTTGTCAAATTACATTAGTGTTTCATTATATGTCCTATTTCAGTTTGTAAGCATGCCCCTTTTGTGTTTTTTTTTATTGCACCCCCAGATCAGACAGACTAGATCCAGCTCTCTTAGGTACCATCTTACTCAGTTCAAATAACAGCCTAGAGCAAAAAGCAACCTACAATTCAGGTAAGTAGCGGCTGCAACCATTTTTTGATGTTATACCCTGTAAATGAGTGTAACATGAAACATGATTTCAGTTTGGACTATACCTTTAAAATCTTGATTGTGTTTTTTTGTTTGTTTTTCTGCTGTCCTATTGGGGTGATTTCCTTTCACTTTCTGTCCTGGACACACCACAGAACATGAGTGGAAATCATATAAGAGGATTTGTGGAAATCTCATTATATCCTGTTCCGGTGCCAACTTTAGTAACATTTTGGATTTCCTATCACTTTCTGTCCCAATGACAGTAGTCACCAGGCCAATAGAGCACAGAGAGGTAGCAGTAAAAAAACTGACAAATGTTCTAATCCTTTCCCACTCTGTTTAATACTAAACACATTTTGTGGCTATAGATACATTTTAGATAAGCCTGCTAATGACCTGATATATGTTGCACAAAACAAATCCTGAATGTTAATAGAATAAAGTATGGAGTAGGCTAAGAAGAGTGTAAGACAAGCTATGTCACAGTTCCTAGTCATGTATGCACGCACGGACAAAGGAAAATACAGCGTCATTGAAATAGCTGGGTAAAAATATTCCCTAACATAGGGAAATAACATATTGAATAGTGGTCACAGTTAACTTCCTTTACAAATTTTTATCTTCATGTCTCCACCTTTTTCCTGTCCTACTAAATGGCTTCTGGCATAACTTCAAGATGTGACTAGATGGTCTATTTAAAACAGGCAATAAAAGTGCTGCACATTTATAACATCATCTTGGAAGCTGGAGTCTAAAAGGCTCAGCTAATGAGGTGTTTAACACCAACACATTTATTTAAAAGACTTTGTTTTAGCTAGAACATTGAGATACTCCATCAATAAAGTTTACAAATCCCTATGAACTGTTGAGCAGAACGTACACAAATTAGGATGGTTCTGCTCTGGGTCTTGCTTAAACAATTTTAGATTATTTTCAATTTTTTCTTTCTTTTTTTTATTTTGAGGTGCCTTATTTATCACCAATTCAGTATTACGAACTAGTGATGAGCAAAAAGATCAGTTTAAACCTGGAATTAGCCAATACATTTCTGCATCTGCCCCTTGTCTCTGCCCAGTTCTACTAGCCTAGCATTGTAGGCACACAAGTTGATATGGCTGTAACCAGGGGGCTGATGCATACCCCTTGGAGTAGTGTCAGTCAGTACTAGTTTTGGTATTTTTTAGAAGGAGAGTGTTATGTAAACTTGCCCCATCTGTGCTTTGTGGAGGTGTGGATTCCAGGAGGCATGGGATGTATTTAAACTCTTCTAACAGTGGGCAAGTATATTTGTACCCTCATTAGAGTTGTCAGATTCTGAACTAAACACAGAAGTGGGGTTGGTCTGGGTGTTCATATGTGTGGCTGCATCTGTGAGAGCTTCAGCCAAGAGTCCTGTATACTGATTCCGCTGCCATGATATTCTTTCTCGATTGAGCCTATTTCTGCCGTTTACAGTTGGTGGATTTACCCCAGGGTGCTATTAGGCTTCTAGCTGGTTAGTATAACCAATAACCGGAGCAGTGCCAAGGATGGCACTGCCACTCTCCATTAGTGAATTGGTGAAAACCGAGACAAAGAGGCTGCCTGGCTGGAGAAATATGCTGGTATACCTGCCAAGGAGCCCCTTGGTTAAACTGGCTCCTGTGCAGCAACTGCCATTACCCTTGCAGAGTCCGGTACCATTTCAGGCTGGGAATCTGTGCTCATGAGCATGGTTGAAGAGGGAAAATGCCTATCCCGGGACCCATGAGGGAAATGGCACAGACCCTGAACCACCGGCCTCAGCCATGGCAAAGAGAAAATCCTGATTTTATGGTCTCCAGCAATTAATATCTGTAATATCAGTAAAACCGCTCTATCCAGCCTCTATTTCTAATTGATTAAGAAATATTTTTTATAAGCCCTAACCTTCAAAAGCTTAGAACACGCACTACTTCATTGGGGGTTAGGGTTAGAATTTTACCCCTCTTCAGCAATGCCTATGTGCTGTTAAAATTAAATTGAACTGTCATTAGTTTAGATTGAAAGATGCAGAGAACAGGCTAAGAAGAAATATTTTCTGCATTGTCAGACTCCCTGAGCATAATGAAGGCAATTTGCCTACTTAATTTACTGAGAAATGATTCCATGATACTTTTTATAAAACAGCTTTACTCTTCTCTTTACTGTATAATATGTGTACCTTGTGCCATCCTGATCTCCACCACCAGATGGATCCCCAAGACCCTTACTCCTAAAAGGACTTCACAACAAATATAGGGAAATTAGCCTGGGTAAAGCTAGGGCGCAAAAAGACTTCTCTTGAAAAGTCATGGAAGATGGAGACACACCATTGTAGGATAAGTAAAATGGCAGATTGTTAAATACTTAAGTGAGAAAGCAGCAATGCTCCAGTCTTCCTACTCCATGCTATACCCACCATTCCTTAGAGTTGTAATAAATTATTGCACTAGATTTCACCCCTTTGCACAGTGTAAACTCTGGGTTCTTGACATTTTTTGGCTTATTTTTTTGCATCATCAATATTCAATTGTTGGCCCCTCATTTCAACACTTACTCTCATTCAACTCTCACTACAGGACTCTCCAATATGAATCCTTGGATGTTATGTACCGCAGCTACTAACCTTGGTTGCTTGGCACACTTTTCTTAAGAAAAAGGACCAAAGGCCTTTATGCTTTTCACTAATAGGGGAGCTTTCTCACCCAGAGACTCCTGTTCTGCTCATATTCTCTATGGGCTAAGATGGTGAAATTTGTGGTTTTGGCTTCCTAAAAAATGTGTGCACTCAGTGACTCTATTAAACAAAATGCTTTTTTAACTCACTGGTACACTATGATCCGTCTATCATTTGTTTGCAGGAAACATACAGTACATGAGAAAGATACTACTACTACTACTACTAATACTACTACTACTTTACTACAAAGAAGAAATTATAGGCTGTAATATCATTCAGCACACATTTTCTACTATAGGGGAAGGAGTCTGCAGGCTGAATATAAAAATTCTTTATGTGTATGGCCAACTTAGGGAAATGAAGCACTTAATTCAAATTATGGCTGATAAACTTGACATCCCTTTGGACGATTTCAATGTCACAATAGATCCTAACTTAGACCAGTACTCAACTAATTTGGTTCCTTTGAATAAGAGTCCTACCCCTTTGCTCACTATGTTCTTGAAGTGGGATTGCAGGATGTATGGTGACTATAGACATCCTATAGAGCATTAATTCCCTTACTTTTCAGGCTTTTACCAGTCCCTTTCATGGAAATATTTAACCATCAGGAATAGCTCTATATTACCTTATGTCACCAACTTCTTCTATGCCCCAGAGGTCTCTCTCATCATTACCCTTTTGTGATACAGTCTGCCTTCATCACAGAGGTGAATGAGGCTCTCCCGAACCTGGAATGTGTGCTTTAGCAAGTCTTTAGTAAAGAAATAACTTTTAATAGCTTGACCAGACTACTAAATCAGTAAATATTAATAACTAAGAATAGTGAATGATTACTACACAGTTTTAATATATGCTTTATTTTATTATTTTTTTTATAGGTATATATAGCACCATCAATTTACAGAGTGCTTTACACATATATTGTACATTCACATCGGTCCCTGCCCTCAGGGAGCATAGAATTTAAGGACACTAACTTACATTCATACATACACATACTAGGGCCAATTTAGATAGGGGCCAATTTATCTACCAGCATGTCTTTGGAGTGTGGGAAGAAACCAACACTGGCACAGGGGGGACATGCAAACTCCAGGCAGGTAATACCATGTTTGGGATTTGAACCAACAACCCTTTTGCTGCTAGGCAGAAGGGCTAACCACTTAGCCATTATGCTATATTGTAGGCTATATTGTGAACTACAGTAATAATGTGGTAACACATAGTAGTGAGTAATCACACTCATTGGGAGCATCATGTGTAATTTGGTACTACATGCTACTTGTTCAGCTTACCCTGTTGGGAGCCCTTTGGTGCATCTTTGTAACGATCCACCTTTACTCTTAGTTAATAAATGACAGCAATTTTAGTAGTGTGACTAATCTACTATAAATCTTCTGTGGACGTCTTCATTTAGGTTTCATCTGTATAGCCATAGCTGTATCATTTATATGTCTAAGCCTACAAGCATTCTATCAACTTGATATCAACATAAGTGCTGTGGAATTTTGAGGCATGAAATGGTCAGCCCACCCTTACATGATGTTTTATATTTGGTAGATACTAGAGCATTAAAAGATATCTTTATTTTTAGTAACGGTATCCTTAAAGTTGCTTTCCCCAAGCTGGATCTGCACAGTCACCACTTCAAAAATCTTTCAGCTCTATCTCTTCTCTTCCAGCATGTTGTAATCTCTTAGTTCAATGGATATGCTGTCCACTGTTAAGATAGATAATGGGTTACTTCTTCATTGAAATGAAATGAACGGAAATTGTGGTGCACTTGAGTGGAAGATCAGGCCATACTGGAAATCTTTTGATGCTGCAGCTGTGCTGCCTGTAGTTGGCCCCACAGCCAAAATCTCACTGAAGCGGAGACTGTTAGGTGTTGGACTTGAGGAGGATCCTGGGGTAAAGGTGGGTTCTTTTTTAAGGAAAACTGTATTCCTTGAAGCAAACCTGTAATAAAATACTGTATGCTCATATACCGTATGACAGAAAGGAACCTTCACTGTAGGATTTTTCCAAATTTCAAAGTGCTTTTTAATTTCATTTCAGCAGCAGAACAAAATAGATGTCATTCTTTGGTAAGGTTTTGGATTGAGAACCATTTTTTTTCTCAAGCCAGGATGGAGTGACTGTAATTTTGTTCTGCTGATATGCAATAAAAGAATGATTGCAAACTTAGAAGAGTCCCACAGCGCAGGTTACTTTCTGTGATATATGAACATTTTCCCTTTGGAAACGGCATTACAAAATGGAGTGATATTTTTGTCCTGCTGCTGATGCTATGTAATATAAGAGCTTTTTTAAACCTGGAAGAGTCTTATGATGCAGGTTACTTTCTGTGAGATATGTAGGATCTCGCTTGTTTATGCTAACAAGGTTTTGTAACCATTGAACATAGCAGCTTTTAGGGGTGTACAATCTACTCTTCCATTAGATATAAGAAACATAGAAGGCTTCTATTGATGATCTACTTTGAAAAACCCCACTTATCTTTACACTTTAGGGGCTTCCAATCTTCCTTCCAGATTTTAATTTATCACATAATATACGTTGTAAAGACTAAGGACACTGCGTTTGTTACATGTAGAGTGAGACTTCAATGTGGACAATATTTGAATTAAGAACTACAGGTCCATCTCAATAAATTAGAATATCATCAAAAAGTTAATTTAGATTTAATTTAGATGGAGGATCTCATCACTTCAGGGGTTAGAAAAAAAAATGGAAACACTACATTATTTGCAGGAGTGAAAGTGACATGTTTTGCAGTGAAAGCAGAGGTGATGTAACATTATTTTGCTTCCGTTGTGTAATGAGACACCTAGCTAACAAGTGGGAATCCTCACTTTTGTCATTCACTGTGTGTGCTACTAATAATACAGGGGTATGTCAGAGCTTACTGAGCTTCAAAAACATCAAATTGTTGGGGCCTCTGTTACTGAAGTTGCCAATTTATTTGCTGGGTCCCAAGGTACAGTATCAAAAGTTATGATGGCATATGCAGTTTCCAGGAAAGCGCCGTCTGATAAGCACGGTCGACATGGTCAATTGACCAAAAGAGACAAAAAGACATTGTGCAGGATTGTGACTCGCAAAAAGAACAAAAATATCCTCTATACTGCAATTAGCTGAAGTAAAATTGCATTGAATTCAACTTCTGTGTCTTATTGAAGAGTTAAAATGGAAGTCCAGTCAAAATCTAACTAAGGCTGGCCATACATTATACAATTTTCTTGAGAATTTTGCTTTAGATTTACCAAAAACCATATAATATGAGGTCAATCCTAAACAACACTTTCAGTTGTGTCCAATTAGGCAGGCCTTTGCTCTACATAGTTGAAGGTAAATCTAAAGGAAATTGGACAGAAAATTGTATAGTGTATGGCCAGCCTAAGGCTAAACCTACCCCCACCCCATTCTTCACCTATTCTATCTAACCCTGCAAAGTGAAGATCTGTATACATACTTATTCTGAGGGCGCTCTGGTCCAGTCCTGTGATCAGCTGTCAGTAGTGGTTTCAGTGTAGAGGAGGGGTAGCTGACAATGGATGCCCCATGGTAAGCCTATGAGTGATGTCATCTCCCAGGCATTTCCAGCCATTGTTTGATCTCTCCTCTACACACAAGCCACTGCTGGAGAGATCATGTGACCAGACCAGAGCAGCTTCAAAACGGGTACATATACAGATCTTTTATTTGCAGGGTTTGATAGACTAGGTTTAGAATCGGGGTGGGAATAAGTTTAGCTGTAGTTAGATTTTTCCGGAACTTCCACTTTAAGCTGCCTATGGATGGTGTCAAATCGGCAGGTAACCATACTGTCCGGACAGCCAGGGTCTAAGTGTGTATGCCAATGCATAAAGCAGCTTTTGACACAGAACACTAGGCTCTTCAAGAGATATCAGAAGATGACATAAACCATTTGATTCCAGTATGGCTGAAAGAACTCTGTTTGGTAGATGGATCCTTATACCCATATTTAAGTTACATCCGTGAACATGCAGCTAAAATACCCATAAATGTGTTGATTTAGTATACATTGATTTTTTTTCTGCTTGTTTGGGTGAGATAGTCATCTGTGTATATTATACATTCTTGTAAAGGTGGGCCAAGTAATAACATAGTCAACAATAGAAACAGAGTTCTATTTACCAGAGGATTTACCTAAGAACTGGAGGGAGTATATTTAATGGAAAGAAAAGTTCAGCACAAGAGGAAACTGAACGGGGGCTCCAGGGATATAAGAGGAAATATTACCAAGCACAAGCTTTGTAGATGCCTAGAATAAAATTGCCAACATAAACAGTACATAAGTTATTGTAAAACTCGGGTGTATTTATACATCATTGCATACTTGAATAAACTGATAAAATGCTGATCATAGTGTCTAGGTAACAACACAGTTATATATGTTCTTTATTGTAAAGATGTTGCAATACAATTGTAACTTAGTATGAGTAAATAAGTGCTATGCAGAAATATTTAAATTCCATGACTAAGTTGAACATGGGGGGAGATTTACTAAAACTGGTGCTTGAAAAATCTGCACAGTAACCAATCAGGTTATATTGCCAAAGCTTAACTTGAACAAGCTGACGTTGGAAGCTGATTGGCTACCATGCATAGCTGCACCAGATTATGCATGTTCCAGTTTTAGTATATCTCCCCCAGGTGTCAGTGTCTAACAAACTTCTCATAACAATTTCCTGCTATACATCCTTTTTTATTTCCTATCCTATCTTTTATATTGTGTTAAAGGTGATCTGCAAGGAAAGTAAAAATCCACCCTTGCTGTGGGGCTGCCCAGCACTGAAAAGGTTAAATGCTCATTTTTGTTTAAGGGTCCAGAAACAGGAGTTTTACCTAACCAGACTTTCACTTCCTCGACAGCCAGAACTCTCCTCTCCTCTTTTCCAGCAGTGGAGTGTTCCTTGGCATCTTCATGTTCAGTGCAGAGTTTTGGACTCTGCATCGGTCTTGATGAAATCAAAGGACCTGCAACTGTTGGAGCATAGGGGAGAAGAGGCTGTGGGGAACAGTCTTACACCTGGAAGAACCCTGCGGATGTGGAAGATTGGGTAAGTTTAAAGGATTTGTCAGGGCTCCAGGGTATGACCAGAGGTATGTGACTGACACAGGGAAACGCAGGCTTCAGATATGTTATAAATATAATTTATTAACACTAACAAAACATAAACGCAGTGCAATACTAAAACATAACACAGTGCAAACGAACCAAACCAAACCACCCACAGATAACAGTACATACAATGCAAGCGTCGTCAGGCAGGCCGGGATTATCAACAGGAGGTCAGAACGTATGGGGTTAAGCAGGAGAATGGTCAGACAAAGCCAGGGATCAGGAGCAGGAGAATGGTCAGACAAAGCCAGGGATCAGGAGCAGGAGAATGGTCAGACAAAGCCAGGGATCAGGAGCAGGAGAATGGTCAGACAAAGCCAGGGATCAGGAGCAGGAGAATGGTCAGACAAAGCCAGGGATCAGAAGCAGGGTCAGCAACGAATCAGACAGGAACAGGAACAGGGAGCAGGAACAGGATACAGGGCCCAGGAGAAACACACACCAACGCAGAGTCTGCAGGTCTGGCCATCCCTTAAATACACCAGTATAATCAGTTCCCGGTGTTTGGCTGGCTGCAAGGTTGAGTCTCTGATTGCTGGGAGCACCCGCTGGCCTGGTACTGCAGCCCATAAGGCAGGTGAGTCCCACAGGCACCGGGCCCCCGGGCGGGGCAACAGGCACCGGGCCCCCAGGCGGGGCGACAGGCACCAGGCCCCCAGGCGGAGCGCCGGGCGCCGGGCCCCCAGGAGGGGCGACAGGCATCGGGCCCCCAGGCGGGGCGACAGGCATCGGGCCCCCAGGCGGGGCGACAGGCATCAGGCCCCCAGGCGGAGCAGTGGGCGCCGGGCCCCCAGGAGGGGCGACAGGCATCGGGCCCCCAGGCGGGGCGACAGGCATCGGGCCCCCAGGCGGGGCGACAGGCATCGGGCCCCCAGGCGGAGCGACAGGTCTCGGGCCCCCAGGCGGAGCGGCGGGCGCCGGACCCCCAGGCGGAGTGACAGGTCTCGGGCCCCCAGGCGGGGCGACAGGCATCGGGCCCCCAGGTGGAGCGGCGGGCGCCGGACCCCCAGGCGGAGCGACAGGTCTCGGGCCCCCAGGCGGAGCGGCAGGCGCCGGACCCCCAGGCGGAGCGACAGGTCTCGGGCCCCCAGGCAAAGCGGCGGGCGCCGGACCCCCAGGCGGAGCGACAGGTCTCAGGCCCCCAGGCGGAGCGGCGGGCGCCGGACCCCCAGGCGGAGCGACAGGTCTCAGGCCCCCAGGCGGAGCGACAGGTCTCAGGCCCCCAGGCGGAGCGACAGGTCTCAGGCCCCCAGGCGGAGCGGCGGGCGCCGGACCCCCAGGCGGAGCGGCGGGCGCCGGACCCCCAGGCGGAGCGACAGGTCTCAGGCCCCCAGGCAGAGCGGCGGGCACCGAGTCACCAGGCACGACAGTGGGCTCCGAGTCAACTGGCATGACCGCTGGCACTGGGTCAGACATTGGATCGTCTGGCTGGACAGCGGGCATCGGGTCACCAGGCATCAGGTCATTTGGCTCGACAGCGGGCACCGCGTCATCTGGCAAGGCAGTGGGCTCCGAGTCAACTGGCATGACCGCGGGCACTGGGTCAGACATTGGATCGTCTGGCTGGACAGCGGGCATCGGGTCACCAGGCATCAGGTCATTTGGCTCGACAGCGGGCACCGTGTCATCTGGCAAGGCAGTGGGCTCCGAGTCAACTGGTATGACCGCGGGCACTGGGTCAGACATTGGATCGTCTGGCTGGACAGCGGGCATCGGGTCACCAGGCATCAGGTCATTTGGCTCAACAGCGGGCACCGCGTCATCTGGCAAGACAGTGGGCACCAAGTCACCAGGCACGACAGTGGGCTCTGAGTCAATTGGCACGACAGCAGGCACCGGGTCATCAGGTACCGGATTGTCTGGCTCGACAGCAGGCATCGGGTCACCAGGCATGACAGCGGGCACTGGGTCACCAGGCATCAGGTCATTTGGCTTGCCAGCGGGCACCGCGTCATCTGGCAAGGCAGTGGGCACCGGGTCACCAGGTATGACAGCGGGCACTGGGTCACCAGGCATCAGGTCATTTGGCTCACCAGCGGGCACCGCGTCATCTGGCAAGGCAGTGGGCACCGAGTCACCAGGTACGACAGCGGGCTCTGAGTCAATTGGCACGACAGCGGGCACCGGATCAGGTACCGGATCGTCTGGATCAACAGCGGGCATCAAGTCAACTGGCCTAATAGGCTGGATCAGTTCATCATGCTGGGTAGAGGCATCAGGCTGAGTGGAGGAATCAGGCTGAGGGGAGGCATCAGGCTGAGTGGAGGCATCAGGCTGAGTGGAGGCATCAGGCTGAGTGGAGGCATCAGGCTGAGTAGAGGCATCAGGCTGAGTAGAGGCATCAGGCTGAGTAGAGGCATCAGGCTGAAGAGAGGCATCAGGCTGAAGAGAGGCATCAGGCTGAAGAGAGGCATCAGGCTGAAGAGAGGCATCAGGCTGAAGAGAGGCATCAGGCTGAATAGAGGCATCAGGCTGGGTACAGGCATCAGGCTGGGTACAGGCATCAGGCTGGGTACAGACCTCAGGCTGAAGTGCGGGTGCCGAGGCACCAGGCTGAACCACGGAAGGCAGGTTCTCAGACGGCAGGCTCACCGGTTTGGATACTGGCAGGATGGTATTGGTTGGAAAGAATTTTCGCTTTTTTCTGGTTTTAACTACTGGAGCACTGCAAGTAAACGCATGTCTGCAAACGAATGGAGCAGCTGGAGACAGAGAAGAGCTGGAGGATGGAACAGAGGAGGGAGCAGTTGGTACAGAGGGCTTTTTTACAGGGTTAAAGGCAGGATAGGTGCAGCGAGTGGGAACAGGGTACTGACATGCGGTAGATAGCAGGGCAGGAGGAGCTGTTGGGAATGCAGGAATAGAGCTTTGAGGAAATAGATTAGAAGCAGGACTGGGTTTTTGTAGGCTGACTGAGGCTGGGTGCAACAAATCTGTCCATGTCTGCAGTATGGGTTGAACAAAGCTGAGCTTACACAAAGCCTGTCTGACCAAAGACTGCACTGCGTTTATACAATCTCTTAGTATCTGTGGTGAACATGCAGCATAATGCTCCAAGAAGCAATCCACATCATCCTATAATAACCATACCAGGGACTCTACCTGGTCGGCACTAAATGGCGGCAAAAATTCATCCCTGCATTCGGGGGTACCAGATGAAACCAACTCCGCACAAATCTGAATCAATGGCTGCAACTCAGAGAATTCTGTGCCCTGATCTACTAGAACATGTCAAGGTCCTACCTTTCTTCAGAGCTTGTGCATCTCCATGAGCTGGCATCCATCTTGGTTTTCTGCAAAGCATGGTGGGAACCTTTATGCCTTCAGGCTTCTGCGGCTCCTCCTCAGAAGGGTGTGGTTGAGCACATTTAAACCTGCTGTCTGCAAGTGTGCTTTGCACTTGTGTCCTGTGTGTTGCCCTGTTGCAAGCTCTTGTGTTGTTCCCATTGCTCTCCTTGTAACCGACTCGGCTTTGACAAGACTATTCTCTGTGTTAACCCTTTACCTGACCTCCCGTTGCTGAACCCGGTCCGTGACCTGAGTATTCTTTGCCTACCATCTAGTACTGTCTGCTCTGTTGTTATTGACCCGGCTTGTCTGACTACTCTACTCGTGTTCCCATCTAGCTCC
Source organism: Staurois parvus (assembly GCF_062004578.1). Lineage (NCBI taxonomy): Eukaryota > Metazoa > Chordata > Amphibia > Anura > Ranidae > Staurois > Staurois parvus. The sequence continues at coordinate 1,200,908 of NW_028318316.1, forward strand.
CACCAGCTGTACGCCATTGGCGGCAGTCGTTATCGCAGCTGGGGTCACTCGGGGGCCGCGACCTGGTCTCAGGCTGCGTCAAGTCCATCCCCACCATCAGGGGCCCTGGTGAAGGGTAGCCTGGGGCTTAGACTCCGCGCCCTGAGGGACTCCGGTCTGTGGGTAGTGGCTATCGTCAGTCGCAGCGTGACCGTACCATAGGCCTGCCTGCCCGTTCCAGCGTTCCTGACCTGACAGAACATGAGCGAGCCGTATACATTCTAGCAGTTCATCCCGGGGATACTCCTTTAGAGTTTGATAAGCATACTCTCTGTCATCAAACACTAGCAGATATAAATACACAACCTCATCAAGATCCATCCTTCCCATCAACAAACCAAGATGGCTTCCCTGTGCAGCCACTTCTGGTCAGGATTGGCCTTGGTGTAATGTCAGGGCTCCAGGGTATGACCAGAGGTATGTGACTGACGCAGGGAAACGCAGGCTTCAGATATGTTATAAATATAATTTATTAACACTAACAATACATAAACGCAGTGCAATACTAAAACATAACACAGTGCAAACGAACCAAACCAAACCACCCACAGATAACAGTACATACAATGCAAGCGTCGTCAGGCAGGCCGGGATTATCAACAGGAGGTCAGAACGTATGGGGTTAAGCAGGAGAATGGTCAGACAAAGCCAGGGATCAGGAGCAGGAGAATGGTCAGACAAAGCCAGGGATCAGGAGCAGGAGAATGGTCAGACAAAGCCAGGGATCAGAAGCAGGAGAATGGTCAGACAAAGCCAGGGATCAGGAGCAGGAGAATGGTCAGACAAAGCCAGGGATCAGAGCAGGGTCAGCAACGAATCAGACAGGAACAGGGAGCAGGAACAGGATACAGGGCCCAGGAGAAACACACACCAAGGCAGAGTCTGCAGGTCTGGCCATCCCTTAAATACACCAGTATAATCAGTTCCAGGTGTTTGGCTGGCTGCAAGGTTGAGTCTCTGATTGCTGGGAGCACCCGCTGGCCAGCCCTGGTACTGCAGCCCATAAGGCAGGTGAGTCCCACCATTGCTGGCCAGTCCATTCCTGACAGGATTTTTTAACCTTTGCAATAGTGGGTCAGAATTGTGGGGACAATCTGAATGCAAGGGACTTTTTTTAATTTCTCCAGAGCACAGCTTTAAGGTAAGTGACTCATCCTGTTTTTTTCACTGGCCGAGTTTGCCTCCAATCCTGACAAGCATACAGTCCTCACCACCCAGTTTCTATGCCAATAGGTAGATGGCCCCTTCAGTTCAGGATCTATCCTCCTATCAGGTATTGGAGCCTTATTGCACTCCATGCATCTTGACATTCTCCATGCGGCAGGGGCAGACTGACCATTTGGAAACTAGGGCACTGCCCGAGGGCTCGGGGTCAGTAGGGGGCCCCATGAGATGCCCCTGGTACCTTTTTCATAGGCTTTTTTGAGTTTGGGCAAGGACACAGGGGCCCCATGAGCCCCTATTGTCCGGGGGCCCCATGAGTTGTCAGTCCGCCCCTGGCATGCGGTATACATTCAAGATCACACAGACTGCACAAACTCATCACCCTCAATCACAACACACAGAATGCAGTCAGAGAGCACTTGGACAGGCATAGAGACAGACCGCACACTCATTCAAAGCATACAGGCAGATCAGACACTTTGTCACAGCACACTGAGACCTCACACTTACACTGTACACTTAGTCCTCATGCGCACTGGACGTTTTGATAATGCTGGTAAAGTTAGCCGTGTAAAGTCACATTAAAAACATGCGTTTTCAGCTTTTTTTAGTGTTTTTGCATTAGCATTTAGAGGCGTTTTCCCGCGTTTGCATTTTTTGGGGGGTTTTCTGACTAAAAAAAAGTCCAAAAAATGCCGGTTTGCGGCGTTATTGCCGCGTTTTTCAGTATTAGAGCGTTTTTACAGCTAAACAACTCCTCTAGAAACCCACTAGTCTTTGGGTTTTTTTTCCCCAAAAAAGTCCCAGCCAAAGAACGTTGATTGCAGTCTATGTGTGTATGGACACATAGGATAACATGCTGAGGAGTTTACTGGCTGTAGAAAAAACCGTCAAAAGCCAAAAACATCAGCTGTAAAAACATCCAGTGTGCATGAGGACTAAATCATAGTACACAGAAAAGCATTTACATAGTCAGAAAACACTAATCATAAAATGCAGACAGACATGCATGCAGTTACAGTACACCTATAACCTGGCCATACATGGTTTAAAGTTCAGCCAGTTTAGCAGGCACTGGCCACATTTTGATCCATGTATGGGATAGCTGGTTGTACACAAGGCAGATCATACACTACAAAAATACATTACAGTGCCATTAAGTAGTGGATGTGTGCAGATTATTTTTAGGGAATAAAGATATTGTTTCATGTCACTTTAACCACCATTGTTCTATCTATGCCAATAAAACATGAACACTTTAAAGGGGGTGAATACTTTTTATAGTCACTGGTTGTAAAATCCTCATTGCTATTTATTCTGGTTTGTTGAATCAGACTATGGGCCAGTACACACCACATGCAGTCCAGTGTGTTTTTTTTGTGTGCTTTTTTTTCTGCTTCAATAATGTGTGCACAGTGTTTTCCATGTATTCAAATGGCTCTAGTTCACACCAGCACAGTTCCAGTGCAATTCCAGTGCAGGAAAAAAGAAGAACATGCTGCATTTTTTTTCTGCACAAGACTGTACTGGAACACAGGCAAACATAAAAAATGCACCAGAATGCAGTGTTCACACCAGAAATAAAAAACAAAACAAATAAAAAGGCCCGGATTCTTTCCAAGATACATATAATATAACTGGATGCTAATATTTTAGGTAACGTTGATCCAGGGAATATCTGATTGCCTCTTGGGAGGATCAGGAAGGATTTTTTCCCCTGCTGGAACAAATTGGCTCATGCTTTATTGTATTGGTGGGGGGGGGAAGTTTGCCTTCCTCTGGATCAACTGTGGGTATAGGATATTGTATATGGAGGTTTTGTCTGTGTGTTTGTGTGTGGTGGGGTTTTTTTTTAACTGGATGGACTAATGTCTTTTCTCAACCAGATTTACTATGTAACAAAGGTGTCCTTTTATGAAGCAGTGGTAAATGATCGCTGCTCAGTTCTCTGGCAGTCTCGGAGAACACAGTTCTCCTGTGAATGCCTTTTATGAAGCGGTGTAGATCAGTTCTCTGAATGAAGGGGGAACGATCTACAAACGCTGGAAAACAGCTGCTTTTACTATAATCTCGTGAGATTACAGTAAGAGATCAGTCAAACACCGTTTACTAAGCAGCAGTAAATTATCTCTGCTTATGCAGGCCATAGACGGGTCGAAAATCGGCCGATTTTTCGGCCGAAAATAAAATCGGCCGATTTTCGGATCGTTAGTGGGCGATTTGGTCGGCCGTTTTTCGGTATTTTGGCCGTTTTTGTTTTTCGGTAAAGTTGGAAAAAAAATCGGCCGATTTTGCCGATCGGCCGATTTTCGCGGCAATTAGTGGGCAAATCGGCCGATTTTTTACCGATAAAAAATCTGCGCATGAGCAGTGACCTGCAAGAGGAAGACAAAAAGAAGAAAAGAAGAAGAGGAAGACGATGAAGAAGAGGATGAAGAAGAAGAAGAGGAAGAAGAAGAGGATGAAGAAGAAGAGGATGAGGATGATGATGAAGAAGAAGAGGATGAGGATGAAGAAGAGGATGAGGATGAGGATGATGAAGAAGAGGATGAGGATGAAGAAGAAGAAGAGGAGGATGATGAAGAAGAAGAGGATGAGGATGATGATGAAGAAGAGGATGAGGATGATGAAGAAGAAGAGTATGAGGAAGAGGAAGAGGATGAGGAAGAAGAAGAGGATGAAGAAGAAGAAGATGAAGAAGAGGATGAGGATGGTGATGATGAAGAAGAAGAGGATGAGGATGATGATGATGAAGAAGAGGATGAGGATGAAGAAGAGGATGAGGATGAAGAAGAAGAAGAGGAGGAGGAGGAGGATGATGAAGAAGAAGAGGATGAGGATGATGATGAAGAAGAGGATGAGGATGATGAAGAAGAAGAGTATGAGGATGAGGAAGAAGAAGAGGATGAGGAAGAAGAAGAGGATGAGGATGAAGAAGAAGAAGAAGAGGATGAAGAAGAAGAAGAAGAAGAAGAGGATGAGGATGAAGAAGAAGAAGAAGAAGAAGAGGATGAGGATGAAGAAGAAGAAGAAGAAGAAGAAGAAGGGGATGAGGATGAGGATGAAGAAGAAGAAGAAGAAGAAGAGGATGAGGATGAAGAAGAAGAAGAAGAAGAAGAAGTAGGATGAAAATAAGAAGAATTCCAGTCCAGCATAAAGTGTCTCTGCAGAGAGCTCCGCTATTTCTGACAGTTCTCTGACAGTTCCTTGACATTTACAGCGGTTGAAACATTGTATCTATTTGTTTCCGAATAAAAACATCTGTATCCTAAATGGAAACAAAAAAATACATTGTTGCAACTTCTATAAATGTCAAGGAACTGTCAGAGAACTGTCAAAGAAATAGCAGAGCTCTCTACAGGGACACTTTTTGCCGGCTCTAGACGGGTAGAAAATCGGCCAATTTTTTTACCATTGATGGTAACGTCGGCCACTTGAACAACCGATTTTTCGTTTTTTAAAAGAAAAATCTGCAGTTTTTCTCCCCATCTATGGCCTGCATTAGTTTGCGGCTCCTCCGATTCTCCAGCTTGGGCTGGAGAATCTGGAGGGAGAACACAGATCCCCAGTGAAGGGCTGACATCGCTCCTTCATATACTGGCCATCTGTGTGCTGAGATGATCAGCGGAGAACATGTTCTCCGCTGATCATCTGTTTCCTAAACCTCATATGATCGAAGATCAGCAACGATCCTCAGGATTGCCGCTGATCTCTGTTTCATAAGAGGACACCAAAATACAATCAGTGCAACCTAAACAAATATCAATGGAAAATAATTTAAAAAAAAAAGAAATAATTTTTTTTTTCTGCTCAAACACTGTACAGGAGATTCCATAACACCTCCTACAGCCTCTTACGTCACCCTGTGGCCATCTTGGAAGTCCATGTGGTGAGCCGGTGATGACTGCAGTTTTTATATTCTGTACATTTTTAGAGTATTTTTGAGCTCAAAGATAAAAATAGAGAGAACTATGGTTTTGCTTTCTTGTGTTATGCTACCCATAATCCGCTGCCTGAGCACTGTGGAAGGGGGAGATTAGTGTGAACTAAGAGTAGTGACAGAGTTAACATACATTTGGGAAAGTGTAACAAGCAATTTTTGGCCTTTGTATGAGGTCTAATAAGAAGGTGAGCATGTTTTCACCTATTTGTGGAGGCACATCTGACATGTGATGAAGAGTGAAGATTTCTAAGTCACCATTTACACAATGGTGCTTTGGTTGTGCCACAGCTATTGGAGACGTTCTCACATTTTGACTGGACTGATCTGATTATTTTTGTGTGCACTATAAAATACAAGTTTATTACATATTGTTGCGCTACATTATTTTTGTGGTATATTATATTCTAGATATGGTCCATCAAGACATTTTATATATTGGTAAGTTACACTTGCTTTCATTCCCCTTTTTATAAAGCCTAGGATTTAAAAGCCTTTACAGCCACTGTTTGGTACAGAGTGCCCTAACTCAGTTATCCTTTTAATGTCTATGTTTTCATGTTGTGGAGGTACAGGCTGTTGTAGGCGATTTTAGAAGAATCTTCAAATGGTGGCTTTATCCTGGAGTAGTTGTAGTAGCTCTAATGATAGGCAACCAGTTCAAGGGTGGAGAAAAGGAACAAAATAGCATGGGTTGACTTGTGCGAAGAACAAATTCCAGTAGGATTGAAACTTGTTGCTGCTACTGATTTTAATGTTGTGATTAAATAAAGCAGAGATTTTTATGAGAATGGATGTGCTGATCAATTTATCACTTACAATGTATTTAGAACACACGTTACAAGTATTTTCATTGACTCTCTGGAGAAGAAAAATGGAAGGATGAGTTCAGCAATCTATTAGAGGTGTTAAAAGATTAATGTTGTTAAACAATTATGCACCTCCTCATACCCTTTATATTACCTTCTATCAAACCAGAAAACACTACAAGATAGATTTACTCAAGAAGTTGAGAATGTGTACATAAAAAAAATATGTGTGACTGGTCACTTTAATTAGTAAAAGCAAATATCTCTTTACTTAACCTGCACAAAATTGGAAAATGTATGGGCTCAAACAGAAGGTGAGGTGGTGAGAAGCTTCCTCACAGCCTGTCAGTATAAGGAGACATTCTCTAGATGCACATCTAAATCTACCCTTAGGGTTTAATAACACTTTAAGCACATTAAAAGTTAATTTACATGTTATATTTACATTGTATATGCCCACACATATGTATATCGGTAATGTTTTCACTATCTCAGGGCATGGAGGTGATGGCAATCTTACAAGAACCTTAAAGGGTAGGTGCCATTTTAAACAACACACCATTAAAAAGTTAAAAAGCCTCAGTTGCAGAACAATGTTGGTCCCATAGCCATAGCTTGCCAAAGGCCTGGCACAGTTTAAAGCATGCATCTCTACATGTGTGGCACCTCGGAATAGAAGTGCAGTGTTTCTGGTCATACAGTATATATACAATATAATCTCACAGCATACTTTGAAGATGGCTTGTCATACTCAATGGACAATACAGGTCATGTCAGTATTTGGCTTGTCAGTGGAGAGGTGTTCGGCAAAAGCGCACTCCTGAGCCTCTCTCTGTTGTACTTGTGTAGGACAAACCGCAGCGGAGGTCAAGGTACACAGTCTGCTGGATGCTGCTCACATCTTAAATAAGATGCACATATATTAAACTTAATTGCAGTGCTGTGAGTGTATCAATATATGTCAACTATAATACAATTCTTTCTATCCCCAAACCATAAATTGAATATCACAAACTTAAATACACAAGGGCAATCTGCATGGTGGTGAATCCTTACAATTAATATAGCTTACATTTAAAGTACCACTATGTGCATATAATATAATTATTGTAAATAAAAAGTCCAATTGCCAACAAAGTCCTCTTTGTTTTTTGTGCTCCAAATCCACATGAAGACACGGCCTATTCTATCAATCTTTTGTTTACATGTAAAATTCAGTACCTTTTGATACCTTAAAATAGTGGATTAATGTTTTTGTTATAAAATGTCCCCAATATCGGTGATGATATTAAACACTTACAGTACTGTTATTGGAAAAAACATAGAGGCTGCCATAGCTACCCTCTTTTTGAAGATGCTTTTGAACAGGCTGTGCCTGAATTTAACACTATGAAAGTCAGAGACAAGTCAGAAGCTGTATACTAGTTGTAGGTTAGTGATTTAGAATATCTGAAAACCAAACTTAAGCACTGCAGTCAAACAACTGTCATTTTCAGCTAAGGAAGCCTATATATTTTCTATTTCCATCCATATATTTATTTTAAACATTTTAACATGATACGATCTGTAATACAGCCTATGTGTAACATCGCATGCTGGTATAATGTATGTTTTAATGCAGTCCATAAATGTATAACTATAAGTTATATCTTGTTTGTAGAGCTTACTGGATCCTATTGCTAAAGCCCTGCAGGAAATGAGAATTGCACTAATAAATTGTTCAGCCGCTCTTCGAGTAAAATATACAGCTCCCTTGGGCTTGCCACTGTACACTGTGTGTGCTCACATTATTCTGCATAGAGACTTTATTGCTTAATCTTTTACACCAGGATGGGCAATATATAAAATCTGAATCAACACGGCCGTTGTTTCCAGCTTGTATATATTACAGCGTGGGGCACTGTATTGACATTTGAATATTTGATTTTAAATAGGTCATCTGTTTTTTTTATTTTTTTGTGGTCAGGTACCAAAAAGGGAACAAAGGTGAAACAGCATTAGATCAATAAAGTGCAGAACACAGAAGGAGAAATGCAATGATCTAATTTCATAGATAGCAAGATAGCAGCTATTTTTAGCTCTCTTATATCATTACGCTGAAGGGATTCAGCCCACATACCAATGATCCAATCTGTTTAACTTTCTGGATGCTGCGCTTTGCACCTGTCACTGGACCAGGATCTAAGCCCAGAGCATTGATTAACATCCAGGAAACACTGCACAACATCAAACATTTGCTGCTAAAAAATTCTCTTTATTTAATTATTTTTTATTATTTATAATGCATCTACATACATACACACATACAGTACATACATGATTTCATATAGATCTATTTCATTTAAGTGTAATTTGCCAAGAGATTACCAAATCTTACTGAACCTTCTCACATTACTGCACACATTTCTTAAGCTTGGATGGGGGTTTGGGATGGGTAGCTTAGTATTTGGGTCCCCCTATAGTCCGGCACATCCAGGCAATACTCATCTTCACACAGGCTTGCATCCAGAGTTAGAGATCAGTCCTTTGAGCTTTGGTTTTGTTGCATTTATTTAGAGGATGTGAACCGGGATAGGGTTAGGGGTGTATAGGATGCCTAGTGAAACAGATGAACTTAGGACAACTTCTTGAAACTATTTACAAGCCTCCACTGCAACAGTCTATGTAGGAGAGCTAGCCAGCGTCTCCTAATATACCACCCCAGACCCTAGATGAACTCCACTTCCTTCACCCAGTAATCTGGAGGTATCCCTGAGCAGAATATCCAGTCCCTGTAAGAAATGGACAGTCCCAGGTAGGTGACGAGTCTGGTTTCCCACTAGAGTGCTCCTTATCCTATCCGCCCAGGGGGTGCAGGGGTACTCATTCAGATGCTCTCCTGTGCCACTGATGGGTTGGTGGCTGCTACCAGGACTTTTAGCTGGGCCACTCCTTCCCTGGTGTACAGGTGGTCCTCGCTCTGGGGGCCAGTGAAGTTCTGATCTTTCTTCTGTTCCAGCTCCACTGCCTGTAGGTGAGCCCCTCTCTCCATCTGGGCTCTCTCCCAAGCTCCTGCCTTCAGCCTCACATCTTCCTCTCTATCTTTCACCTGAACTCTCCTGCAGAAAAGCAGGCTGACTTACTTTTAAGGGTTGTCCTAGTCCCTTGCCAAGCCTCCTGTTGGGGTTTGCCTAGGATCCCTCAAGAGTACAGGCCGGCATCTCCTCAGATCTACCCACTGTCTCTAAAAAAATAATAAAAATGGAATATAATAATAAATATAATTTACTTCTCCCTCTGCCCCTTGCTGCTTATGAAGAAAGAGAGCCACTTCAAGAAATTGGGAATATTTGTACTTTTTTCTTTACCTGTTTTAAATAAAATAATTCCTTCCGAAAAAAGAGCTAGGACCAGTGATAATAGTACACATGTATAACATGATATCCTTTGTTAGACCAATCCTGAAAATTTAAGGGGTCCCATGCATTAAGAACATTATATCACAAACCACATGTATTGTGCATTGTTGTAAATTCGGTGACCAGAAAATTCTCATGGATAGTCAACAAAAGGGACATATGAACATTCAAAAGGTTTTTTCGAGCTACACATTTTAGAAAAGTATAATGAATCATATTGTATTAAAATCAGACAATCTTTTTTGTATCTTGATGATAGGTACGGTAGCTAGTTTATAGGGTAGTTTATATCCACAGCAATATGAACTATCCGAAGCTCATCATATTCTAATAAGTATGCACTCCTTCCATCCAACCAGTGGTACTGACTATGGTCATGGGGAAATTACCAGCTCGAGCCAAGCAGCAAAGTTATCCCCAATACCAAACCTACCAAGGACCAAATATAAATATGACCACTTGACAGAATCACAAGCTTTTAGGCATCTAAGGCGAACATAATCCTGCTGCCCACCTTTTGCGTGTATGTTTTCAAAGATCTGTCTATTATTAATGGAGGTAATTTTGCCTTTAATAAAACCAATTTGGCATGAAATCACTAGGGAGTCTCTGACTAGATTGAGTCTTGTGGAAAGATTTTTTTTCTATGATTTGTAGATCTGTAGTAATCATAGCTTCATTATACATTTTCAATAGTTCTGGTGCTAGAACGGATGAGCCACATTTATAAGATTTGATGGGTAAACCACCAACCCCAGGAGCCTTACAGTTGGGAAAGGAGGATAAAGAAACACAATTTCCTTTATGGTGAGGGGAGAATCCAAAAAAGCATGCGGAGCAGAGGATAGTTTGCTAAAGGTAACTTCAGAAAGGTAGATTTTTGCATTAGTTTGAGCTGAGTTGGCTGCCTGTAAAGGCATAAAAGTGACTATAGTAGTCATAAAAGCCTTGATTTTACATCATTATGGGCTGACACCAGTTGCCTAGATAATAAAATATGGGTAATAATTGCTGGTTTTTCTATCTAAAATAATTCAACAGCCATCTATTTAACACTTTTCTCCCCCTGCTCATAGATATTTTGCTTAGAAAAGAAGGTCTATGCTTTTTGACGTTGCAGCACAAAGTATTTTATGTACAGATGCAAGTAGCAAGTTCCAGGTCTTTTGTCTTAAAGGTATACTTTATTGTTCACCCAGTATTAATCAACACTCCCACAAGAATCCTATACAAAAAGTATCTGCAGTAGCATTAAGGTCAAAGAAAGTAAACCACATTGGGGTAAGGACAGCATTTGATGGCAATAGGGAAAATATTTCCACAATGTTAAATGAGATTGAGACCCCATTGCAATCAGAGATGTCAGAAGGAGAATGACTAGAATCCAACCAAGACAGGAAATCAGCCTTTTTTGGAAGGGGCGGGATGAAGTAAGTGACAATATAGTCTATCCTAGACAGTGTGGAGTGGATACTGGAATAATAACACATTTGATATGGCTCTGGGTGAAGCAACTTCAATGCATCCAATAGGCCCAATGAGGACATAGTTTAAGTGAAGGGGAGTAGATTGATCCAAGTGATTTCAGAGCTCAATCTCAGTCCTGTGAATATTGAGATTGGGCTCTGCAGTCACTTTTGCAGCAGTTGTTTTCTTATTCCAGGTCACAATCCAGCGCAATGTCCTTTTTGTCTGTTTTGGTCAGTTGACCATGTTGACTGCGCTTATGCTTATCAGACAACATTTTCCTGGAAACTATATGCCATCATAACCTTTGATACTATACCTCGCAACACGTCAAATTCATAACGTCAGTCACAGAGACACCAGCTAAGTGGGAACCAACAATTTACCATCTTTGAAGCTCAGTAAGCTCTGACTTGACTCCGTATTACTATCAGTGCATGCAGTGGATGACCAAAGTGAGGCTTCTCACCTGTTAGCTAGGTGTCTCATCACACAGACAAGAATGTTACATCACTTTTGCTTTCAATGCAAAACATGTGGTCTTTTTCACACATGCAAATCATGTAGTGTTTCCATTTTTTTGGTTAACCCCTGTATAATGTCAGTATGGTAGTAATGATGCAATAATTCAAGAAAGGGTAGTGTTCGCACAGAAACAACGTAACAAAGCCATAATATGTCAGAGGTTGCAGACATCTGTTTATATATATTTGCAATGTTTAGAGAAATGATATCCTTAACCAATAGAATATTGAGGACATTGATCATATTACAATTTTTTGCCCATTAATAGCTAGATTGAGTGTAAAAAATACACTTTGTATCCAAAGAAAGCAAATTTGGCAAAGATTGGTAGGCATGTAATTTTGGCAGGACATAGCGGGGGAACAACAAAAAAAGTATCCTTCGTTTACATAACATACAATTTACATCATGGTCTCAAAGGGAGTCAGATACAAACTTCTAAATCACAGACAAATATAACAACCACTTAAAAAATAAGAATATGATACACAAGGAAAAGTTAAAAAAACAAAACGCTAGATTGCGTCCAGGGTTGATCACTTGTGATCATTGCATGAGAGATTATTTGCCGGCGGCCTCCCATGCCTTTCAATGGGGCTGCTTTTCACAGCAAATTGCGGGAACTCTCGCTGGGGTTCTTGCATCTAATACACCCTTTAAAGTAGAACTTCACTCTCTCAATAAACATTGACTATTTTGAATCCTTGTGCTGCTAGCATTAGTAAATAGATAGGAAAATACGAGAGGCGTTCAAGTCAAACTAGGACTTTTAACACGGCGAGAAATGCTTGGTGTTTTTTCTAACTGATTTCTTAGCAACATAAAGCTTGGAGACATGGATGGAATGGTGGGTTTGCTTTCCATATTAAAAACTAATTAAACAGCACTTTTGGCTTGTGGTGCTCAGATACAGTGTAGTTCCGCTTTAATGGCAATTACAGAAATGGTTTCAGAGAAAACGAGTCCATTAGTACTCCATGGAAGTGTTTTTATTTTTTGAGGGGTGTTCCAAAGTGGGTACTTATGCTGTTATATTTTAGTATCATGTTTGGACTATGTAATATTTTTTTAGTTCGTTTCATCATTTCACATTAACAAAAAGTAATAACAAAAAAAGAAAATCATCAAATGACAAAAGGAAGAGAATACAACAAAAAATATACAAGATGAGAAAAGACACCATGCACCCTGTCTTCCTTTCTACCGAAGTCCACCCCAGGTCTTCTATTTAATTTACTATAGCAAGTAGCTATATGAAATCAGCAGAGTAATTATTTATTGGGCAAAAATTGGATGTGAAGCTTTACAATGGCAATACTTTTACTTAGACATAGGCATTTTGGAACAGAGGTAATATTATGTGATGCCTTTTTGGTAATTATACAGCACTTCCCAGTTAAATCAATTTAATTCCTTAAACATATTTATAGTTCTTGGCTTTTCCCACTGTGCTAGATTATATGTCCTCTGTGTATCTGTGAAGGTGTTTCTGATTTTATTACATTAGTAACTGACATGATTAATGGAAGCCAGTGTTCCAAAGAACACCTGTCATATGCACCCCATGCTAGGCTGGAAGGGCATTTTGCAGTGTCTTCCATATTTGTCATTCCTTCCACATGTCTTAAATTGGAATTCTAATCTTTGTCCTTCATATCAATTTAACATCCAACCATTTACCAGATGGTTTATTGATATATGTGCAATGATGTCATAAGCTTTGCCTGTATATGAAAGAGGGAAACATAAGAATTTATATGAAATAAAAAAAAAAAACTCTGCCACATATTTTGTAATTGCTAATGAAAGCGCTGAATTAAAATTGTGCACATAAATGAGGGTCTTGTTATCACAGTTATAGTAATAAGGGGATCCTGTGTTCGAGCATTGGAGTAGCTATCTCTCTTACCACTTGCCAGTGAGGACACCTTATGTAAAGCACTGTCTGACCATTTTTCTGTTTAATGGTCAATATTTTCTGGAAAGAAATATGGCATTTTATTACTGCATATCTGCATGGGCTCACATGGTGGAGGGGTTCATTTGGTTGGAGCTGCTTATAGCTGTAATTAAGCATTATTTGACCATTTTAGATTAAATGATTAATATATTTCAGTAAGAGGCCAGTGTTGGGTCACCCAGGTTACCTGAACTCTGTTTGGTCAAGATCTACACTTTAGACTACACATTTCACATTTATCTGCCATTGATTTTGATTGTATGGTGTATGTGTTACCATTTTCTTTTTTTTTTTTCTTTTTTTTTGCACTTATGGCACTTTATTATTGGCGCTATTGCACTTTGTAATGAGGATTGGTTGGTATAAAACATAATTAATTGCAATTTATTGGTTAAATTTGTGTGAAAACATTTTTTGGTATGTGAAAACATTTTTCAGTTTATCACTAGGCTTCCTTGCTAGTACAGGTTTGAAAATTAAATAGAGAGTCTGATCCAATCTGTGTTGGTAGAAGAGGTGAAGCAGACATTTTTTTCAGACACCTTATACATAACATTTAGATCTGTTTATGAAAAAAAAAATCACTGGACAAATGTCATAGCATTAATAATGAATTATCTCTGTGTTTTTATCTAATCTGATTATTTCCTATAATAGCCAGCCCTATCTAGTGGGCATAATGCAGTATTTTCCTGATTGAGATATTTCAGGAAAATACCACATTATTGCCTCTAGATGGAGATTACAATTACACAAATTCATATTAGACAAAATATGGGGATAATTATTTACGTGTGGGCGGAAGCATTTTATCGTTTGTTCTTCTCTAGTACTGGAGGATGATAAGATTAGTAGTTTAACCAAAAAATGATAGACTTGTTTTATACTTTTGATTCAGCTGAGAAGTGACAGACATTGTTTTTTAGGAATATAAACAGGTATTTTCTGTACTTTCTGAAAATGTTCTTAGTCTTTAGGCAGTAAGTTTTTAGATTTTAGTGCCTTAGGTAGAGTCAGCCCACTCAATCAAATGCTTTTTCTGCATCTGTTGAAAGGAGGAGTGTGGGTTGGAACATACGATGAACATGATATGACAAAATATCTTTACACTTACCTATTTTCAATCCGTTCCAGTCCAGTCACATGATCCATCAGCTCTGGATCTGGATCTGTTAGTGTGTGATTGCTGCAGGGGAGAGGAGGAAGTGATGACTATAAGAAGTAGTCTAACTAAAACTAAGCCCAACAAGGGGAAGCTTTGTAACAAGAAATCTAGAATGTTGAATATACAGCATTATCATATAAAAGAGTGTTTCTATCTTGGAAAATTGCATTAGTCACCACAAGCGGGAGTAACAAAACAGTAAAATAGTAGTAGATTGTGAGTCTCTAATCTCCACAGTGAAGCAAACCCTTCACTGTGGGAGAAGCAGACGGGGTACTGTGACAGAACCAATGGGGCAGGGTCTTTTGGCTGGGACTGCAGGCTAGCCTCTTGCCTACTGACCATGGCCCTGGCGTCCGAGGGAGCTCTATTCTTTGGTCGGTGCCTGGGGGGGACCTTTGGAGTAGTTTACTTTGGATTAGTCCATGTCTCCCTAAAACTCACAGACTGGAGGACCAGGATACAATTTCAGGGGTCTCTATGCAAAAACCATCATTGACTGCTTTAACCCCGCCCCTCCCTCCTAGACTTAGAGACTCTAAGAAGATGTTGATATTATCAGCTCAAAACAACCTCATGCTGAGGACTCTTGCTCTAATCTGTTTATGAAGGTGTTATGTGTTTCCTATCCTCTTCCATTGTGTACCTCCTAGGTGTGCATTCCCATTGTTAATTGAGTTAATTGAGTCACTTATTGTTTGTCTGTTTGTCTGTCAGAAGGCAAGTCCTTCTGGAGGTGTCTACATGACAGGATTAGACTGATGTCAGCTTTATCTTATTATCTAATCAGTGCGGGATGTTTATCCTAATGTATAATATTTGTGTTTATTGTTCCTGTGGGCACTGTCCCTATTTCTGGAGTGTATGTTTTCTGTTCAATAAAGAGTTCCTTTTTGGCATCTAAGCTAGTGTCGTCTAGTCTTGGGTGCAATTTCCAGCTATAATACCTTGATCCTGTGGCCCAACGGCGAGGAAGCAGTTCTCTGGCGGAGTCACCCAATCAGGGTGACAGACATTCCTCACAGGTACCAGAATGGCTTCAGGGAAGTCCTGGCCTAGTTCTGTATGACTCCATAACAGGTAACAGAAAAGGAACAAGCTCCCCAGACTGATCATGGAGAAGTTGCAGATGTGTTGGTTCTCTGTAATTTTTTTGGGAGAGATGCCTCTGGTCCTTAGGAAGCTTATTGATAGTAGCTCTTCTTCTTCTTTTTTTTTTTCCTTCGTCTCCTCCTACTTCTCAGTGTGTCACCATAGGAATCCACTTCCTATGGTGACACAGGCTGTGTTTAGCTAGTGACACACACAAACAGTGTGGCTTGGTCCTGCCCCCTGCTCCCTCCTCCACTTGTGTATTTGTATTGCACTGCACTTTATGATATGATGATTGATATGTAGGTGCTGTGGAATTCACCTTCAGTGTCCAGTAGGCAATACTCCTTAGGTCTTTAGTGTTTCAGATTTTGACTGTGCTGTTTGATTTTTGACTTTAAGAGTAGGAGAGTGTTGGTGAACCATGTCTCGTGGCCTAGGGAAGCCAACCTGTAGCTTTGTGGTAGAGATAGCCATCTAATGGAGCTGGAAAATTGAGTTTTCAGTGCCCCGCTGAAGGATCCTCTTCCCCAGCTCAGGTGTGTGTAATTGTTTCTAGGGATTTAGACTGAGGAAGGCCCCCTGGAAAATCATCATTCTGAAGCTGGTGTTCCCACAATTATTTTTCCTAGCCAAATGAATTTAGTTGAGTATCTACAAAATACCATTTTCAAAAGGTTTAAGCGGTTACTAGTATCAGAGTCCTGCTATATTTTATTTACACAAACCCAATAGACCTGATCATCATTCATTTGTACAATCAACACTGGTTTATTCTGTTTATAATTTACCTTCCCTAGTTCCTTATACCTCCCCTCCCCAACAATACACCTATGAAAATCTTTACATTTTTATTGGATACCCCCACTCACACAATAATGGTATCGCTGGGCCTTGGCAATGCAGATAGATCATAACCATGGCTTGTAGGAGGAACTGTCAAGGTGCAGACTCTTAGGAGGCGTTATGCAAATATCAAAATGCTTTAATGACTAGATGTCAGTCTGAAGAAATATCACATTTGCATGCAGGCTTCGCTAGGGAACACCTACATGTGATGCTGAGCTTTCATATTGAAAGAATTATCAAGTGGTGCCGAGGATTGGATTTACCCAGCTGGCAAAGCTATAGAAATATTTGGCAGCTGTCCATCCTACAACTCTTTAAAAATCCTTTTGTAAAATGTTAGATCATTTAATTATATGCTGCACAAATTGTTAAGCATTTCCATTTCATTTTTTATTTGTGTTGACTTGTTTTGTTTACTATAAAATACCTTTATTGAGCATTCACAATAATTTTATTCTGTGTACATTGGAGAAATTTAAGGGAAAAAAAAACAACTTTGTTCTACTATTTTGCAAATCTGATCATACATACAGACTATATTATGCTTCATAATGTAATGATAGCATCTTTAAATCTACAGTCTACAGTGAAACATTAAGTACACCCCATGGAAAGCATTGACCTTTTTCAACATAATTGAAGAAGCAAACATTAGATCTTTATTCAAACAGTGCTAACAGATAAAAGGTGATATTCTTAAATGAAAGAAAAAAATGCATTCTAAATCATCTATTCAACAAACATATAAATATATGTAATAGTGTACTGTTGAAAAAGTAACCCCTTGCACCAAAAGCTGGTATTACGCTCTCTATCAGAAATGACTTCTTGAAGACATTTTTTCTAATTGCCCATTATTCTTCCAAAGCAAACTTTGATATAAAGCAGAATTCATAGTTGATTAGATGTGTGACTTGACTGTGAGCTGCCCACACCCTGAAGCAGCAAAACCCATAACCATAAGCTTTCCACCACCATGCTTCACAGTTGTGAAAACATGTTTAATGTTACTGCGACCAGACACCTCTAACATGTCTACTGTTACTGCGACCAGACACCTCTATCTTTAATTGAGCAGTCTTCAGCACCAGTGTTAATTTCATTGACTAAAATATTTTCGTTGACAAGATTAACACTATTTTAGTCGACTAAAATACAACTAAAATGAAAACAATTCAGATGACTAAAATACAACTAAAACTAAAATGGCATTTTAGTTAAGACTATGACTAAAACAAAATAAAAATCACTAGATTTTAGTTAGCTAAAGTCATTTTAGTCAACTAAAATCTAATGGGTTTAGTTAAATTGTAATGCATTATTTAACCACTTGCCTACAGGGCACTTTCACCCCCTTCCTGTCCAGGCCAATTTTCAGCTTTCAGCGCTGTCGCACTTTGAATGACAATTGCGTGGTCATGCAACACTGTACCCATTTGAAATTTTTATCATTTTTTTGAGACAGATAGAGCTTTATTTTGGTGGTATTTAATCACCACTGGGTTTTTTATTTTTTGATAAACCAAACACAACTGAAAATTAGTTTCTGTTATAAAATTTTGTAAATAAGTAATTTTTCTCCTTCACTGATGTGTGCTAATGTGGCTGCACTGATGGGCACTGATGGGTGGCACAGATGGGCACTGATGAGAAGGCGCTGATAGTTGGCACTGATGGGCATTGACAGGCATCACTGGTGGGCATTCACAGACATCACTGATTGGCACTGAAAGGCAGTACTCATGTATGGCACTGATAGGCAGCACTGACTGGCACTGTTAGGTGGCACTGATAGGCAGCACTGACTGACAGTGATAGGTGGCACTGATTGGTAGCACTCATAGGTGTCACTGACTGGCAGTGATAGGTGTCACTGACTGGCAGTGATAGGTGGCACTGAAAGGCAGCTCAGATGGGCACTGATATGTGACATTGATGTGCACTGGTAGGCACTGATATGTGGCATTGATGTGCACGGATGGGCACTGACAGGTGGCTTTGATGGGCAATGACAGGTGGCATTGATGGACACTGACAGGTGGCACTGATGGGGCTACACAGATCATCAGGGCACTGATCATCAGTGCCCTGATGATCAGTGTAGATGTCTCCTCTGAAGAATGCCGATTACCGGCTCTCCTCTCCTCACGAGCTGTCAGCGTGACAGTTCGTGAGGAGAGAAATGCCGATAACCAGCATTTCCATATTTACATGCGATCAGCTGTGATTGAACACAGCTGATCACATGACAGAGCCAAAGTCATTTCCACTGATCGGTGATCCGCTGTGCCCCAGGGACACAGCGTACCAGCAATTGCCACGCTGCGTGCCCACGGGGGACCACAGTCGCAGTTAGAGTGGGAGGATGTCATATGACATCATCCCAGAATGAGAAAACCACCTTGCACCCGTCATTTCCATGGTGTGTGGGAGGCAGTTGGTCCCCCACAGTACACACTACATGGAAATGCAATTATTTTTGTAAATATAAACTGCTAAATACCTTTTCTCATCAGCAGTTAGAGCAGTCTTGTGACTTCAGCAAAACACCAGTTAAAACTTTTAGGAGGAGTTTTCTTTCTGCTCTAGGAGGATGTGAAAACCCTGACCTCTGTCTGGACAGTGCTGATTGCCCCTGTGCTGATCACATACACTCCTCCAAGAAAAAAAATCCTCTCTAGCAATACACACCAAACTAAGCATGTGCATGTAACTACAGATTCAGTCTGTATCATGTGGTCATTTCAACAAGAGGAGGAGCAGAGAAGAAATGATCAAAGAGCCTTTTTACACAATGCAGAGGATTAACCATTTAGGTTCCACAGTGAGTATAACAAGCTTGCTTTACTGCATATACAGACTGATTTTACTGTTGTGGGTTTAGTAACACTTTAAGCAATTCTCTGGAATTTCAAAACTCGTATACTCTTGGAGTAAAAAATCTAACCTGTTATTATTTCTAGTATTAAGGTTTGAACATGCACTACAGACACAGATTTAGCCGTATAATATATCACAATGCTAAATCTGTGTCTGTAGTGCATGTTCAAACCTTAATACCATAAATAATAACATGTTGTTAGATTTTTTTACTTCAGGAGTATATAATGAGTTTGTAAATTCTAGAGGAATGCTAAAATAATGCATTACAAGTTAACTAAACCCATTAAATTTTAGTCCCGCAGTCCCGCCATAAGTCGCTGATCGCCGCCATAAGTTGCTGATCGCAGCTATTATTAGTAAAAAAAAAATCCAGTATATATACCGCCATTTGTAAGCGCTATAACATTCACGTAAACCAATTAATTTACATGTATTGGGATTTTTTTTAGTGGCCACGGGTGTCAATCACCGGGTCCAGGCCGGCAATTGCCGGCAAACACTGACAGGGAGCACAGCTGCATTGGTTTCAATGCAGCTCTCCTCCCTGTCAGTTTCCAGCACACTGTTCCGGAGAGCAGAGCTTAGCTTTCCGGAACAGCGTGTAACTGTGAAGAACACCCCCCGCCCCCTAGTAAAACGCTCCCCACACACACTTAACCCTGTGCCTAAAAATGTTAACCCCTTCCTCCACAGTGCCATTAGTACAGTGTCAGTGCTTTCTTTTTGCACTGATCACTGTATTGATGTTATTGGGGATGTCAGTGACCCCAAGTCAGTCCCCCCCCCCCAGTGTCAGAATGTCCGCCGCAGTCCTGCCATAAGTCGCTGATCGCAGCTATTATTAGTATAAAAAACTAGTATATATACCGTCATTTGTAAACGCTACAACTTTCATGTAAAGCAATGAATTTACACGTATTGGGATTTTTTTTAGCAAAGACATGTCTCAGAATACATTTTGGCAGAATGTTATGATGAAATTTGACTTTTACATTTTTTTACTGGACGTTTTACAGTATAGCAAAAAGTCCAAAATATAGTTTTTTTTTCTCAAAATTGTTGGTCTTTTTTTTATAGTGCAAAAAATAAAAACCGCACAGGCGATCAAATACCACCAAAATAAAGCTCAATTCATGGGGAAAAAATTACATAAATTTCATTTTGGTGCAGTGTTACATGACCGCGCAAATGTCAGTTAATGCAACCCAGCACTGTAACACAAACCACTTCGGTAACTGCTTCCTGACCGCCCTATAGCAGAAACACTGCTACAGGGCGGCATGGGTGCGCAAAATCACATATATATACGTGATTTGCGCTCCTGTGGTTTTCACGCCCCTCCCAGATGGCGTCAGATTGCCCGTCAGTACACCAGTAATCACATTTAACCCCTTGATTGCCAGGAACACGCTCATACACAATAAACCTCCATTGCTAGTATAGTGTGCAGCAGAGTGCCAGTACTAGTGCCATGCTACCTTTTGGTGAACTAGCGAGCACTAGTGACCTAGTAGATCCTGGTTTTTCACATACCTCTTAGATTGTAAGCTTCCAGGATCAGGCCCTCCTAACCCTCTTGTATTGAACTGTATTGTTGCTGTATTGTCTCCCGGTATATTGTAAAGCGCTGAGCAAACTGTTGGCGCTATATAAATCCTGTATAGTAATAATAATACCAGCACTGCAGTATCACTTGGTGACGTGTTGAGTCCCATAAGTACAGTACAAGCTGGTGTGGTGGCAAGCACAAGTATTGTCCCGCAGCCACCAAGAATTCGCACACAGGCCCGTAGAGCCCCTAGTATCCTTCCGGATGTGCTTGCAAATCCAGATTGGCAGCCCACAAATTCTGCAGCACCCATACTTCCCCCATTCCCTGCCCAACCCAGAATTCAGGTGGAAACAGCAAATTTACCTACTCCCCTTGATTTTTTTGGAGCTGTTTTTCACAGAATATCTGTATGCATTGATTGTGGATCAAAGCAATTTATATGCACAACAATTTATTGCCGCCAACCCAAATTCAAACCTTGCCAGACCATTCTCATGGAAACCCATTACGGTTTCCAAATTTAAATTATTTTTGGACCTTACCCTCAACATGGGCATTACTAAAAAAAATTAATTACGGTTGTATTGGTCCACAGACCCGATTCATCATATGTCCATGTTCTCTGTTGCCTTGGCCAGGCATAGATATGAGAGTATAATGTGATTTATGCATTTCAACGACAATACACTCTGTCGTCCTCGAGGAGACCCTGAATTTGACCGACTGCACAAAATTCAGCCCCCTCGCAAATCTCCTTAACCAAACATTTGCAGATGTCTATACTCCCTAGCAAAAAATCTGCGTTCATGAGTCCCTTTTTGATTTTTCTGGCCGCCTTGCATTCAAACAATTTCTCCCTAGCAAGCTTGCCCGATATGGGGTCAAGATGTAGAAGACATGTGAGAGGGTAACAGGCTATACTTATATGTTTTGGATTTATGAGAGAAAAGATCACGTGGAGCCCCCCGGATGCCCAGACTATATGGGGAGCAGTGGCAAGATAGTTTGAGACTTGGTGTCATCCTTTTTCCATATGGGGTACCACTTATACGTGGACAATTTTTATTCAAGCGTGCCACTATTTGTACAATCTTGGAACTGGCGCATGTGGAACCGAGTGACCTAATGTGTGCCCAGCATTAGAAGTGGGTGGATACAGGGCAGTATATTCTAATGGTGGGCATACCACACACTTTTTCTGGCAGAGATTTCTTCTCTTTTTTTCATTCAGTCCACAGGCTACATACAAAAAAAAAACATAGAATATATACCCAAGGATCAGTGATGTACTGGTACATCCCTGGACTGTGAATGGTTATACCAGGATGATGCCTACAGCTGCAGGCATTATCCTGGTATCATTTTTTTTCAGCCGGCGATTGGCTTTCATATAAAAGCAATCCTAGTGTCTAATTATCTGCAAGATTGCTTTTACAAGCAGCGGGAGATGATGACTCCACTCCCCCGCTGCCTTCCACGTCCTTCTCGAGCAGTCCCGTGCCACCGGGGGAACCTGAGAATGCAGCCGGTGTCTCTGCCATCTGACCATAGAGCTTATTGGAGACCAGAATGGTGCCAATCATCTCTATAGTCTAAGAAATCAGAAGCTACGAGCATTTCATCACTTCAGTTTCGCAGGATATAAACAGCTCCATTTGTAAATTGGGAAAGCACCTGATCACACCGATCTTGGTTTGATTAGATAATGTAAGGGCAGAGGAGAGATCTAGAGTCTGACAGACCCCAGATTTCTCAAAAAAGAATATGTGACAATACCCATTGAAATTATAGGGGATATTTGCATTCCCTGTGATAGCAAAAAAAAAATGAAAGGGACAGTGTAAAAATAATTAAAAAAATCAAAATAAAAAAAAACCTTGCCCCCTCACGCGCGCGCACACCTGTGTGAACGAGCGTTGACCCTGTGCTGATATGTAAACAGCAGTTGCACCATGCATGTGAGGTATTGCCGTGAACGTCAGATCAAGGGCAGTAATTCTATCACTAGACCTCCTCTGTAAATCTAAAATGGTAGCTTGTAAAGGCTTTTAAAATGTTGCCTAAGGATATTAAAAATGTATGCAGTTTGTCGCCATTGCACGGGGCATGCGCAGTTTTAAATCATGTCATGTTTGGTATCTATTTACTCGGCATACCATCATATTTTATATTTTACCAAATAATTGACCAATATATTGTGTTTTTGTGCATTAAAAGTAAAAAAAAGTGTTTATTTTTTTTATTTGCTTTTGAAAAATCGCTACGTGAGTATTATGTCACATATAAAATTGTAGCACCAACCATTTTATTCAATAGGGTGTCTGCTTAAAAAAATATATAATGTTTGGGGGTTGAAATTAATTTCCTAGCAAAAAATACAGATTTTTTTTATGTGACCAAAAAGTGTCAGAAAAGGCTTGATCTTCAGGTGGTTAGAAGAGTGAATGATGTATGGCATAAACTTCTAATGCTGGGCATAATAATGCCCCCCCCCCAAATCGACCCCTTTTTGGAAAGTAGGCACCCCAAACTATTTGCTGAGAGGCATGTTGAATCAATAGAATAATTTATTTTTTTACCACAAGTTTTTGGAAAATGACAAACAAAAAATGTATTTTTTTTACACAAAATTGTCAATTAAATGATTTACTGCTCACACATGCCATGGGTATATGTTGAATTGCTCCCCAAAATACATACTGCTACTTCTCCTGAGTATGGGGGTGCCACATGTGAGAGACTTTTTGGCAGTCTTGCCAAGTACAGGACCCCAAAATCCAAAAAACACCTTCAGGCTTTTAAAGGGCTTTATTTCCTCATTACACTTCCTGACTACCTATCACAGTTTCGGAGGCCCTGAAATGCCTGCATAGCACAAGCCCCCCCCCCCCAAATTACCCCTTTTTGGAAAGTAGACACCCCAAGGAATTTGATCATAAGCACGATGAGTATTTTGCAGATCTCGTTTGTTGCCACAAGTTTTTGGAAAATGAAGAAAAAAACAAAAACATAGTTTTTCTTGTCTTTTTTTATATTTCAGAATCTTGTGAGAAAACATGAGATCTGCAAAATACTCACCATGCCTCTTTTTAAATTCCTTGGGGTGACTACTGTCCAAAAGTAGATCATGGGGGGGGGGGGTTGGTGTTATCTGACGTTTCAGGGCCTCCGAAACTGATAGGTAGTGAGGAAGTGAAAAGAGGAAGTTACGCACCTTCTGGGTTTCAAAGTGATCATTGGCTCCTGTATGTGGCTAGGCTCCCAAAACGTCTCACACATGTGCTATCCCCATACTCGGTAGAAGTAGCAGAATGTATTACAGAATGTAATCTTATAGAAAGTGAAAGAAAACTTTTCTGCAACCATTGCCTGGGAAACCTGAGCTCACAGAAAAATTCATACATTTCTCTGTAAACTTTCTATCAATCCCTTTCCTTGCTAACATGATGTTTCAGGAAAGTAATATACAGTCTGGGGAAACTAATACACAACCACAATCAGAGCTTCATCCAGAGCAGGACTTAAACCCTGAATTATACAATAGAGAAAAACGCTTAAGAAAACCATTCTGGAAAATGCAAAGGAATCTTAATGCTGACAAGTTAGAATTGCTGTCTAATATTAATGACTTATGGTCTAATACTGTTAAATGCATGTCTGCTCTCTCCCAACAATTTCATGAGCCAATACAACTAGAGAGCGCTATCCAGCAATTGAATGTTGCTTATGAGAATTATAAAAGACTGTGTGTTAAATATATTGCTCTCCTAAAGTGGTACACCACTCAAGGGTCATTGGAAGAATTAAGGAGTTTTGAGAAGCTCAATCTTTAAAGAGACAATTTAGTGGTGCGAACAAAGACAAAGGCAGAAGTGAGAATAACACAGCTCCATGAATCCAGATCTTATCGCTCTGTGTCTACTAGACGCTCCTCAAGATCTTCCAAATCCCTACAATCAAGGTCTTCTACACTTAGTCAACAACTAATAAAAGCCTTGGTGATACTGAAGCTTCTAAAATTCAGGCAGCTTTTGCTCAAAAGAGAGCAGAAATAGAGGCTCAAGCCGCATATAAATAACGCAGAAATGGAGGCTCAGGCCACACATAAGAACGCAGAAATGGAGGCTCAGGCCGCACATAAGAACTCAGAAATGGAGGCTCAGGCCACACATCAGAAAGCAGAAATGGAGACTCAAGCTGCACATCAGAACGCAGAAATGGAGGCTCAGGCCGCAGATAAGAAAGCAGAAATGGAGGCTCAGGCCGCACATCAGAAAGCAGAGAAAGAAGCTGAAGCCACATGCCAAAAGGCAAAAATGTAAGTTTTGGAAAACCAATGTGAGCATGCCACAGCCATGGCAAGGTTAAGGGTCTTAGAACAAGCCGCTAGTGAAAATGAAAGAGACAACAGTTCCAGACACTCAGTTGTATCTTATGTCTCAGATTCTTCACACACCTCTCCATAACGTCAACTCCCTGTCACAGCAGCCAAAGTACTCAATCAAAGTCTCTTCTCTGCACCTACTGTACCTCAAGACGATTTGCCCTTATATCCTTTAATACATCAGACTGCTTCATCTCAGCTAGCTGCAGAAACTGGTGTGTATTTAATAAACTGTCCATCATACATTGGCACCAAAAGAGTACCTCCTAACAAATGCACTGCTCTACAAACTAACATGTAATTTTAAGACACATCTTGGCTATATCCATCCTGAAGGAAGGTTCTGCACACCTTTACTCCAGGCCTATAAAGGAACTAGTACTTCTTTTGCCCAAAGAGGAAGACAAGTCATCAACTTGATTTAAAGGGAGGTAAGAAGGAATAGTGCATGTAGCTGCCTTCCCCTCTGAATATGGATTTCCATGTCTCAGCCTGGACTTTCGAGATCACCATCTGCAAGTATTATGCTAAATGTTTGCATTGTTTTCCTTTGTTCTTCCCTTCCCTCTTGTTTTGCAGATGTTCCTGGAAAGAATCTTCATTTCTTATATTGGTTTTATAATGAGTTTATTATAATAGAAATCATAGATTTTGACGGGGAGTGTCATGTTTCACATGACTGTCATATGCCTTTACGTTTTCTCTGTAATTTGTCTCTGCTCCTCCCTTTCCTTTGCTTTATTTAATGCTGTATAGATAGCCTACCCCTTTTCCCAGTAAGGCAATGCAGCTTCTAGCCTGTCATGAAGCAGGTCACATTATAATCTTTTGACCTATCAGGTGTTCATTGTTGTAAGATTCTCTCAGTTTATAGAATAAACTTCACAAGATCTACAAGATGTCTTCTGGATTGAGTCACTGGCTGTGTCATTCAACTGAGATTGGAGTTATCGCTATCTCATCACAACTGTAAGCTACAGAGATCACACTTTCAATGCTTAGATTGGAGAGACAGAACAATAACCAACCTGCCAACAATATACCAGCTCTCATATATGGCAAACCACGGATGGAATGTGAGTAAAAGGATATAAGATGAATAAACCTGAGGCTGTCATTCTGAAGGAAATGTTCCATAAAGGACCAACTTCTCTTTTGGGTATTAGTAACTTCCAGAGGTGAAAATGGCATTCAAGATAATGGCATGTTATCTGGCTGTGGATGCAAGTGTGGACGGCGTACGCAAGTTTATAATGGCGTACGATTGGGACACTGGGGGGAAGGTTCACTCTAGGCACAATCAGCAGAGTGTGCGTCCCTCCATGGATATGCCTCCACAGACCATCACTGACCCACCACCAAAACGGTCATGCTGAAAGTTGTTACAGGCAGCATGGCTTCTGCAGACCCTTTCACATCTGTCACATGTGCTCAGGGTGAACCAGCTCTCATCTGTAAAAAGCACAGGGCACCAGTGGCAGACCTGCCAATTCTGGTGTTCAATGGCAATGCCAATCAAGCTCTATAGTCCCAGGCAATAAGCACAGGGCCCACTAGAGGACGTTGGGCCCTCAGGCCACCCTCTTGAAGTCTGTTTCTGATTGATTGGTCAGAGACATTCACAACAGTGGCTTGCTGGAGGTCATTTTGTACGGCTCTGGCAGTGCTCATCCTGTTCCTCCTTGCACAAAGGAGCAGATATCGGTCCTGCTGATGGGTTCAGCACCTTCTATAGCCCTGTCCAGCCCCTTATGGCTGTGTTATTTTCATATTGTGACAGCGGGTGAAGGGAAAAGATCTCCCATTTGCTATCACAGGGAAGGGGGATCAAGGGGAAGAGCCTGCAGATGCTGGAACACGTCACGTGTTCCACCCTTAAAACAGGTGGAACATGTAACATGTTCCAAAGATGAACCTATCCTTTAATTAGTGGTCTACATTTGCACCTATAATAGCACTTAGAATTACTTTTTTATTTTAAAAACATTCCACATTTACTGACATTATAATTTAACATTTATTTGGTGACCTGCTGAGAGGACAGTGGAGGTAGGATAACCTTAATGTACTAAATAGGTCTTAGAACACAATTTATTCTTTGCATGCTTTCTTATTCTGAGTATTAGGTGATTTACTGACTCAATACAGACTGAACACAATGGTGTGATTATTTTAAAATATTGTGTCTTACAAATCAGACAACATAACCAAAGAATAGATTACACCCATCAATCTGACAACACAAAGGATCGTAGAGACAAAACAGCAGTTTCAGCACCACAGCATTGGAGTGCCATATCTCAAGACCATAAACCTGTAAATGGGGATATTGTGATGTAAATCGAGGTTTGGATTAGAATTGCTAAAGAAAATGTTGTATCGAGACAGAAGTTTCCATGAAGGGCATATTACTTTACCAAAGTAATCTCCTTTTAAAGCAGATCTGACATGCAAAACTTAAAAATGTACCGTTAAAGAGCACCTCTTTGTATATATTTGAAAGGTCAGATGTTTTAAAGTGTGGGGGTGTTTGAAATCACTGCATGCAGCTAATTAAAACTTATACTCTCCAAGCAATGTGAGATAAAATGCGATTCATTACCTGACACATCACAAACACTCTGAGCCTTCCTTTTCTCTTTATTATACCCACTGCTGATTAAACTTACACAAAGCAGATCGAAAAAGTGTAGTCATTCTCCGCTATGAAATGATGAAGCGTACAGGCGGTACCAATGCTAATTAGCCAGTGTATGCTTTTTTTTTCACTTTTTTTTTGCTACTTGTTTACCATTTTCCCTTCAATTTCCCTTTCAGAGATGCAACAGAATGTTAGAGAAATTATTTTAAATGAGCAA